>NC_082391.1:15581852-15678562 GCF_031168955.1 Gadus macrocephalus | reverse complement strand
CACTGGAACCCACACATACATGTACACGTGCACACATACACACACACACACACACACACACACACACAGTCTCCGCCTGTTGCCATCTCATTCCTATGTTCATTAAAAGCCAAGTGGCGGAAGTAATGTGAACGCCGACATCAGAATAACAATGGCCTGCCCACCGCCGTCATGGTAATGCAACTGGGAGGACACCCGTGATGGACAGACAGCTACTAATGGGCGCCCGCTCCTTCCTGTCCTTCATTATATGCTTTTTTTTTAGGGGAGGGACGGGTAGGGGGCGAGGCGGCGGGAGAGAGGGGTTCATGGGTGGTATTGATTTTGAGCGTGGTAACAGGTGAGGAGGAAGACGGGAGAGAGACACAGACGGAGAGGGGGAGAGAAAGGAGGTGAGGCGAGAAAATATATTTTTAATGTAACAGGTAAGGAGGGAGACAGCGAGAGAAGAGATAAGGAGAGAGGGAGGGAGAAAGGGGGGTTAGAGATAATGGGGGGGGGGGGGGGGGTAGAGAGAGAAATGTTTATGTAACCGGTGAACAGGGAGAGAGTTAGGAAGAGGGCGGGAGGGAGATAGGGAGGTGGGAGAGATTATTAGTGTAGTAACAGGTGAGAAGGGAGAGATGCAGAGAGATAAGTAGAGAGGGGGGGGGGTTAGGAAGCTGTGTAGTGATTTTGTAAGTAGTAACAAGGGGATGGAAAGGCTTGATAGAATTAGTGTGCGGTGGAGCTGTTGGCAGGCTGTTAAAATATCTGTTTATTCCCCAATTACTCTTGTGTACCCGTCGGGACATATGTGTTATTAATCCATCTCCATTGATATTTTAATTCTTATTTTGATAGGCAGTGCAAATGCCCATTTGTGGCATGTTGCTTATATATAATACATTTCACAGGAAAACACACTACTTGCATTCCATTATTTTACGTCAATACATTTCGTCTTTGAAGGTATTCATGGGTGAGAGAGCGAGAGAGTAAGTGAGAGAGTGAGAGAGTGAGAGAGCGAGAGAGAGAGAGAGAGAGAGAGAGAGAGAGAGAGAGAGAGAACACCCTTATTAGCATTCAACAGAGTCGCAGCCGCTGCAGCCTTTCTCTTCTTCTCCCCGTCTGTCTCCATCCCTCTCTCAATATATTTGTTTCTCTAACCCTCTCTTTCGCTCTCCCTCCTGTTCTCTCTCTCTCTTTGCTCTATTACTCTCACTCTCGCGCAGATGCCATAGTGATTGCTATGCCTTCCCCTCTAGCATACAGTCATCGCTAAACACACATGTGACGTTTGTATGCACACACACACACACACACACACAAACACACACACCCACATACCCATAGTCTCGATAACTTCAGCCCACCCCAATAGGACACAAATCACTGAGTGCATTTGAACATCATCACCGGCCTTTACCTATAAAGAACACCAATAAAAAAAGCAAGCCTTTTCGATTGAAGCGTTTAAAGCCCATATGTAAAGTGGCAGCCAGTGGAGTACATTAAGTGATTGTAGTGGAGCAGTTGTTTCTGCTCCATAGAGAGAGAGAGAGAGAGAGAGAGAGAGAGAGAGAGAGAGAGAGAGAGAGAGAGAGAGAGAGAGAGAGAGAGAGAGAGAGACTGGAACACACCCACACAGTGTGGAAACCGTGAACTATGAGGGTCGTTTTGTCTCTGCAACATTAGTACTCTGTTGCAGTCAGTGATGCCCTGTTCTAGCATTGGTAGCATACATAGCAAGATATGCTAGTTTTGAGAGACTGGTAGAAAAGCAGGACGTAATGCTAACCTTTTTAATAGAATGAGTAAGCTCTCTGGGTCACACACATAAACACCCCCCTCCCCCCCACGCACGCAAGCACGCACACACAAACACCCACGTACATTTCACACACGTAACTTCAAAGCTGTGTAAAATGACTGACTTGTCAAATCTCCCGTTGGCCTCATAATTGTGCTGCGGCCCAGGCTGCCAGCACAGAAGGCGGTGGATGTGAGACATCTATAACTGATCTATCCCTTCAACCTCCAAATGCGGGGAATCTTCCCGGGCCATTTAATTACATCTTCAGCGGGGGAGCTTGGAAACCTCATTGTGTGAGGAGGAGGATAAATACGTTGAGAAAACGTGAATGGTGGGAAAGGAATCCGACCCAGACCGGAGGGGAATGGGTTTAAAGATGAGGGACACACGCAAAGTGAGGTGTGCCGGACAGTTTCGCCCTTCTTTCCTGCGCGCGCGCGCGCACGCACACACACACACACACACACACACACACACACACACACACACACACACACACACACACACACACACACACACACACACACACACACACACACACACACACACACACACACACACACACACACACACACACACACACACACACACACACACACACACACAGCCTTCCTTCACCTCTTCCACCCACTCAACCTCACGAGCGCTCATTCATGCCAATGCTCGCCTCAAAAATTAGCAATGTGGCGCGCATCTCCTCCGCGTCCTCCACCTGCGATCACCGAGCCAGTCCCCCGGGGGCGGCGAGCTCCACATCCTTGGAACCGGGATGTTTAACTGATGACTCAAGGAGATATAAATCACTTTCCCTGCAGTTGAGGGCCTCTGACAAGTCAGCCGGTACAACAGCACCGAGCTAACGGCTAGTGTCGATACACCCGAAACACGGCTGAGATGATTGGTAGCCGGGCGACGCGCCCATGACACACGAGGATTAACTTATGCTAAGGCGGTCGACAGAATGTCTAATATATGGAAGGAGGGGCAGGCGGAACCGTCGGCGCGTCCGTCAAGTGGAACACCCCGAGAGACCAGGGTGTCTGCACCGAAGTGCGTAAAGCACACACGCGTTAATGTAGGGCTCCTCATTAGGGCAGGCTGAGGACAACAGGGACCACACGCTCGCACACACCCACGCGCGTAAACACACACCCATGATGGATCTTAAAAGAAAGAAAGAAAGAAAGAAAGAAAGAAATGGATCCCACTGGATGTTGGCCTGGGAACCGAACTCGGATCGAGCCACTCACATATAACTCGTCAGCCTTGACTGTGTAGACAACTACGGCATGCAGCTACGTCGGGCTCGATGGTCACAAATCACTCTGGCCAAAAGTCAATTAAAGAGGCCGCTAAAAAACATTTTACATCTAATTACATCACACAAATCATCCCGGACAAGCGCGCACGCGTGTTCGCGCCGGCCATGGATTTGCAATACAAAGACGCCCACCACCGCAGAGCTCGGGCCGACGTTATGGACTTTTTTCTAAGCTTCCATTGTGAACCGAGTTTTTAGCATAATTACCTGTGTCTGTGCCACTCTGCTGATTCTATTACTTTTTACTGCCCCCTTTCTCCCTCGAATCTTGGAGGCTTATTATAAAAGTGACTTTAAATGGAGGGGGCTCCTTTTAACGTTGGCACCATTTCAATGGATTGTGTGCGCGCACACGCTCTCGCACGCGCGCACACACACACACACACACACACACACACACACACACACACACACACACACACGCACACACGCACACACGCACACACACACACACACACACACACACACACACACGCACACACACACACCTTAAATGTCTCCAAAGCCACACAATCCGAGGGGGAATTGTGTTGCTTGAGTTCACTCGCATTAGAGAGAGAGGAGGCTTGGAAAGATGTTATGTAACCGCTATTGGAACTGGAAGCTTCCTATTCAAACTTGAATTAAGATTCATCCTACATTTTTCTTTGTGGTCCGAATCATTATACTTTCATGTATTCATTTATTCATTAGGCCTAAGCATAAGTAGGTCAATGATACCCTCCTCAAACCTCTACCCAGAACCCAGGGTAGATCATTAATTAAACAGCATTATTGTATGTCAAATACGAACACAAAAGCTCATATGACATAGAGGTTCAACACATTTTTAATTAACATCAGCCAGAGACCCTGGTTTCAACCACGACCGCATAAAGGTTTCATCTGTTTTTGTTTTGTCTTTTCTCCTGAGACTGTCTTGCTATCTACGTTCTTAACCTAGCATGGACACACTGGTGTATCACTGTGTATTTTTAACAGTGCCTAACAAGAAGAGTACAATTGGATGTTGATGGACGCATTGAGCTCCTGCGACCTTTGGCTGCCCACGGCTCCTAATGGAGTCTTTGGTTAGTGTGGTCAGTCGGTTCAAGCGGAGAAGCCCAATGGAAAGCATTTTGTTTTTCTTTCCAAGAGGCCTTTTAGCGGTGAACCCCTATAGGACAAAGCACCATGTCTACAATGATTAGGTAGGTTTATAAAGGCTTAGAAGCCCAATACCACATTACTAATTGCATTTGTTCAAAAAAAAGATCAAAGTGATGTTTCATTAAAAAAAAAAGATTTACCTGATGTCTGTAGGAGCGACGCCATGTGCACAATGTACGTTGTCGTTCACGTAGCACTCTATTGTTCTGACAGACGGCACGTAGTGCGCGCTTGGCCGTATCCCCTGCCATCCAGCAGTAGCTTTGACTTTTAGATGCGTGTTGTTGAACCCGAAACCTCAAGACAAACGCTGGCGAAAAATATATTAATGAGAAAATGTCAGTATTAATGATATCCTGACAAGGTTAAGCTTGCGAGGTCACCCGAACCGCTGGAAGACCTTCAAGCCTCATAAAATGTGTTCCCTTTACTACTTTGAGGTCTCTCATGTGTCGAGTACCAGTGTTTATGCTGTATTAATATTGATAGAGGCGGGTTGGCATTTCATTGTTTGTGCTTGCTGTTGAATAACACATGTGAAGAAGAGAGCAATACACAAGACTTCAGAATCAAACAGAGAAAGCATTGTGGTTTGATATTTAGACGTTATTGCACCCATCAAATAATTTACTTTTGAAAAATAATTAATTATCTAACAAGCTTTGCAGACAGCAAACACAAATCCTAGCAACTCCATTTCCAGGCTATTAAAAAGGTCATTAGCAAACTAAACATAATGACAATTTCCCTACATTTGGCCCAACTTGGCAAAGATTTTCCTGGCACTTTTTGGTGCAATAGATCTGAAATGATGCTTTCATCATTCTGTGTGCAGGGCTGCTGTGTGCCTGGGCATCGCAGTGCCCCCCACTAAGTCACTTTTATAGTGGGAATAAACTGCTGCGTTCAGAGTTCCATCCAGCCGGTCATATTTAACATATTTATGCTCCGCAGTGAGCCAAGCCAATATGTCTGAAGTGTCCACCAATACAGTCGGCAGCTTGTCAGTCTGGCTTCCTATGGACATTGCCAATCCCTTCACACCTGGTTGAGAACTAATACTTCATAGGCCTTATTCTGTCAATGCTTTTTGTTTAGCTGGACAGCCAGAAGTCCAACCCCCCCCCCCAATCCTCTCCCTCCGGCTGCCACTCTCTCTGTCCCTCTCCCTCTCTTTATGAAATAATGGGAATCTTTGAGAAAACCTTCCCCCTATTGATTAAACTGTCATACTGCACTAGTGTGATTGATCACTCCTCATTCAATCATGTCGCTGGCTTGAGTGACAGAAAAACAGAGGGGGAAAGGGAGCAGGATCTTCAGTGGGTGGTCTGGCATGAAGTGCTGTGGTGTTACCACTGCATGGGATTTACATTGTAATCCTACAAGGTGGGGCTCTAACCAGACAGGTTGTATTGCTTCACTATTCTGGGGAAGACCATCTAGGGTTAGCCCACTCCGACTGTGTGGTTCCATAAAAATACACCTGTAAATGGAGGACAGTACAGGGTTTTGAAGCACTGGGCAATAACTCACCAACACGTTGCAACCTATTGAGCATGATATGGGTTATTTAATTGCAGCATTGTGTGTACAGCACAGCATCACCAATGTGTTGGCGGGGCATATACAGCCAGTCAATAAAGCAGTGTACACGGATAGCTACTTCATTATGCACAGCCCGGAGTTGAGGCTTCAGCAGTCCCTCTTATTACCTTTGAGAAAGTGAATTACTCTGAGGAGCACTGGCCCTCCCACTACGCAGACAACTCGCTTTACTACCAATCCGGCTGAAGTAGCGACTGCACCACTGCCTCAAAACTTCCATCATGAAAGGACTGATTCAAGAGGACTTAATTATTTTTGATCCGCAGTGCAGATCTGACAGAACGACATGAAAGACAGCGCATCCATCTCATTTGTTTATTTAGAAATAAAGCCAGTACATAGATATGCAAAACAGTCTGCGGCAGGGAAGGCCGCGGCGCAGACGATTTCCACAGCAAAGTAGTATGAACACTCTTCACCTCACGGCAAGAGTCCATCTTGGGAGGATATTAAACATCAGCTTTTCTAATGCCTGATGCCAACGCTATGAAATATACCCCCACACCGTCCACTACATATGCGTCCAGTCGGCCCCAGCTATAAGACAAGTTAAACGTGTGAAATATAACTTTATTTAGGCCGAGATGTTCACCGATGTGACGTTTTTCAGAGGATCGGATATAAGTGGTGTGAAAAAAAAAGGACCACCGAGTTCGGGGATTCTACTGAAGGAAAAAACACTTAACATGTTTACCTCTGCGTTTTTAAAGCCCAGAGACCCAGGAGGTGTCTTCAAAGACTTGATTGATTAAAACAAGCCAAAATAGTGGGAGTTTTCAAAAACGTTTTAGTCTGGAAAACATCTTTATTAGTGTTTAAGCGTTTAAGTCTTTAAGGCTCAGGGTGTGCTTTAACTGACAGAGCGAGAACGAGCCGTAAGAAACACTCACCCACCTGTTGGACCCAAAAAAAAAATACAAAATATTGATCCTAAAATGTGGACGCATTTACACTCGTTGACAGGTCGAAAAAAGAGCATGCTGCTGTGGAGAGGGTTGATGCATGGTTCATACTTGTTATGCCCGCTGGGCACTGGTGGACCCAAGGTAGCTGGGGATGGAAACGAGACCTTGTCTCCATGTGTGCACTGGAGGTGTGTGTGTGTGTGTGTGTGTGTGTGTGTGTGTGTGTGTGTGTGTGTGTGTGTGTGTGTGTGTCAGGCTTATCTACCAACACAGAAGGCTGGAGAGTGCTCTCCATCACCTTTGGTTAACCGAAGCACAATGTAAAAAATATATTACGGAGCTCGTGAAACCCAGTGTTGGGTTCTTAAAGGAAAGGAAATACATTTATCACGTAGGAAGGCAGGTCACAGGTCAAGCATCGGAGGAAACATTTAGTGTTTGAGAAATCATGTAGGGATATGACAAATATTGTATAAAAGATACAATAGAATAATGGTCACTTTGGTTTCTCTGAGCTATGACAAAAGCATTGACCGGACTAGTTTTAGCACACCGCAATTGCCACATTTAATGCTTCTGTTAGGCAGTGGATCATTTGCATAGTTAATTTTCGCACTACACATCAAAATCAATGTTTTGCCCCTATGAAATAAAAAATTTAAAATAAACACCACAGTGGCCCCTCCATATAATTGTAAAATAGGTTAAAATACAAAATACACAAGCTCTAAATAAACAGGTATTGGAATTAAGCTCCTATCTATGGTTCCCTATATTCCACATTAACAAGGTGTTGGGGTCACACAAGAGGGATGGGCCACCTTCGTCCAGTTTCCTTTCCACTAATTGTATTTCCCCAGAAAGAAATGAACAAAAGAAATGAACAAACGACAAAAACTAACATGAAATACACGGGCGGGGGGGGGACAAAAACATTGGAATCATTTGACGCGGTGAGAACGAGCGTGGAGCATCGTGTGGCTCCGTTAGGGTCGCTACTGCGAAGACAAACGGCGGGCCGCTCACCCTCAAGCTTGCAATACACAGGAATACGCTGCAGGAAGCCTACAGTATAGAATGATTCTTGATTCTGCGGGCTAGAAACACAACAAAGGAATTAATAAAATACCAATCTCTCGCCCTGCTCCGGGACACCGCCCGCCCCCCCCCCTTAGATGCTGTCCATGGCCTTGAACTCGCTGAGGGCCTGCACCGGGTTGATGTGCTTCTTCTGGGAGGAGCGCTTGACCTTGTTGGTGTGGGGGTCCTCCTGCTTCTCCCGCTTCACCAGCGGCTTCTTCTCGGGGGCCTTCATCCTCCAGGAGATGGCGGGCATGTTGAGGGACTGCATGGCCTGGCTCTTCTGGTACTTGGTGGAGGCCACGTAGGAGGCCTTGACGGTGGACACCACCGTGTTCATCAGGTTCTTGGCCGCCTGGATCAGGGACATGGCGCTGTCCACCTGCACGTACAGGAACTCCTGCGGGGGAGAGAAAAAACACGGTGACGACAGTGCGTTAGAGTGACTGTTTGCGTGTTAATCCGTTCCGGTTCGTCCACTTTGATCGGGGAACTGAAGGTCCAACACCGGAGACAATACAAAATAATGAAACTAAATAACGACCTTTACCGACATTTATTCGACATCCTAACAGGTGTGAAATTTCTCAGAATATGAAAAAAGGTCATCCTAATTTAATCTCCTCAAAGTAATAGCCTCAGAGGCTGTAAAGACACTTGATGGGTAGTGCTGGGAAACTACGTCTCGTTTCAGGCCCGGAGAACACAGGAACTAATCTTCTGCCCAGGAAATGGATGGACTTTGAACAATTACACCGGCACAAGTAATTAGCTGGCCCTGCTCCTGAAGGTTTGGGAGGTGCTGCTATGGGTTAGTCATCATCTATCATCTGCTCTGGGAGCTTAGCTAGCATTTAAACAACGGGAGTAAACCCCCATAACGTCAATGCCCTTATCTTCGGGGTTTGAAACGCTGGGCTGTTAAACCATCAGTGGGCTAATTAGTTCGGCATGCATTGCAACGAAGCTTTTAGAACAAACCGCTGGGTTTTGGACACGGGCAAACGTTTAAAAAACATACAGTAATTGCATATTAGTTCCTAGTGCATCGGTCAATTAAATATATAGAGAGGCCGTCATACAGTGGTAGGGTAGAAAGGAAGAGGAAATGGCTATTACTTAACATGAGTTATATGTTAAAAAACTTCACTATGAACCCAGTGCCCATTCTCTTTGACACTCGAGCCCAAAAGCCATTTGCAATTCAACACCCATCCTTCAAGCACTTTGCCGCTACCGCAGGGCTGTGGGCGGGCCGCTGGATGGCTGGGAGCCTGGCCAGAGATGTCAGAGACGGTCTGGCGGGCGTGTGATTAGATTGTTGAACTCACCCCGGACACGACCATCTCTCCGCCCAGGTTCTGCACCTCCGCCTTGACCTTGCTGCAGATGTTGAGCTGGTGGCAGTAGAGGGCGATACGCTGCAAGTAGGCCAGCAGATCCTGCTTGCAAGTGGAGTCCGGGCACTGAGAGGAAGAGCGTAAAGAAGGAAGCGTAAGTGGGAGTGAATGACGTAAACAAAAATACATTTTTCTGTTTTCACTTTGCAGGCCGGCGGCGAAAAAGGGAAAGCTTTCAGGCAAACTCAGCTGGAATATGTCATGCATCTTGATGAATATGCATTAGGTGTCCTTCGCGCTCATGTGAATCTACAGTAGTCATCCGTGACCTTTTCAAGTGGAGCGAGGCGCATCGGAGAAGGTAGGGCCATCGAAACATGGTCCCGCGCGGCACAAGCTCAGACTGTGGTATTCTAATTACTTTGTTAATTCAATGGCCAGTGGCCACCAGGTCGACAATGGCACAGGGTAAAAAGCCAACTAATGATGTCTGCAATTATTTTAAGATGACATTAGCAGAGCAGTGTGAAGTATCTGATTTACATAAGTCGGAAGAAAAATATGACAAATTCAAACAACCTAGTGATGCGCTGGCAACAGTTCTTTCCGATATAAAACGTACGGTATAAAACGTACTGAAGTGCACCGTCTGTTTCCCTGTGTATACCCCTCATTAGCAAATTAAGAGCACTTCGAGGAGCCACAATTAGTTACAAATAATAAAATAATAAAAAGAACGTTGGGAAAATAAATACAATAATAACAAGCCCTAATATAAGACACATTGGGCTTTTAACAACAAACAAATCAACTTGAAGGAATCAAAAAACCTAAATTATCAAAGCACAAACAAAGCGTTATGTTAATAAGCACACGAGTGTGCATTCACATCAACGGTATCTTTCTGCAGCGTCTCAATCTAATAATTAGGCCTTGGCTGTGTGCTGGAAGACCACTTCCCAACGTCTTCCTGGCCCTGCTAAACGAGCCCCCCGCCAGCCTGATAATGGGCTTTAGAGGCCTTTCCTCCCTGCTCATCCAGTGAATAAGTGCATGCGTAAACATGTCCGTGGGGAATCTGAAATTTGACATTTAGATTGTAATAAAAATAAGAAACGTTGTGCATCCTGCGAGCCAAGTCAGCAAGGAGCTCAGCCTTTTTATAGATTTCTTTATAAAAGAACAGTGACATGCATTTTCATGTAAAGGATTATCATTTGTCCTTTATAATAAAGATACTCTGAGCATTGGCAGCCGTTTGTATTCACTCACAAAGGCAACAACTGAAGATTTAATTGGGTGGAATTTGCAGTTACAATGACACATAATTAGGTGCAGTCCTATCAGAGCATAGTGGAACTCACATCTCTCCCCCCCCAACCCCTCCCCCATCGCTTCCCTTCTCCCCCCGCAACAGAGCCATTCCTGAGATGCAGCTGTGCATTTTAAGCTACACCTGCTGTGGCTCCTGGCTAGCTAGCAAACATGGCATGCTCTTTTTCATTAACACTGATGACGCAGTGAACCATAGTGCAATGTTGGTAAATGGGTCAACTTGCGCAACCTGTCTAAAACTTGTCTCGTCAATCTTATTTTTGGCAAGTTAAAACTAGAATGATATGAGCTTTATTGCCTGTCTTCACTGATCATTTCGCCATTGTAGATCGACAGTATGAGTAGGGGCTGCTCATGGTTGAGGCAGTAAAGCTGCTGGTGGCTCTGTGTGTGTACCAACGTCAGCCTGGATGCATGCTCATCCCCAAACAATACAGACACAAACACTGGCACGCTCTTTTGTCCAAGTGTAAACCATCACAGCAGTACCGACTGTGCACACCAACAGGGTGAGATAAACAACAACGCTCCCACCATCTCAGCAGTAGTTCTGCAGTGGCCACGATGACAAACCGAAAATAGAATGAATCATCTTCATCATCATAATCCACTTCATTTCAAAAACAGAAGGGATTAAGAAGAGGGAGAAAGACGACAGCTGGTACAAAGGAGTATAGACAAGGAGTATAGACGTTTGGCCATTATTGGGAATCAGTTGTGACTAAAGCAGTGGCGTCATTTCAGTCTGTGTCAAGTTTAGGGGAACATGATGCCAACAGACTAGGCGATTCTGTTTTAGTCATGCAGACGCATGTATCTAATTAACCACATCATGGGCTGTAACTGCTTAAACACAGACAGAAGTGAGGCTAGCACCAGCTGGACACACAGATCTCAACACAAAAAAAACGTATAACTAAAAGCACAGTCAGCATATTTGGACAAAACTCCATATCTGACATTGGATCTCACTTGGGTTAATCATTCCAGTCAGGTAGGTGGGCCCCTGAAGCCTCAACTTTGTTCTCCCTGGAAAAAGCGCAGATAAGACTATAACAAGTTGAACACACTCAGGCTTTTTAATTGCCTGGCTGTATGGGAGCAGTATCCTGTGGTAGCCATTAATTCTAAGTGTGGGCAAAAGGTGAGACTGTGCTAATGGCAGCCAATCTTGTAATTGATGAAATATCTGGGCTGCCTGCTGACTCTGAACACATCCCCGGCCCCGGGTAGGTTGGTGCGCCCGGATGAAGTGAGGGGATGTTTTGCTTGGTAATTGCAAATTAAACGGGCAACACACACGTATACGTTCATCTTGTTTACCGTAATTAGCCCGGCTGCCATTAGGAACTGCTCCCACACACTTCTTTAATGTACCCCTCTGCTGGTGCAGCTACAGAAAAGCTGGGTCGATCCAGCTCATTTCTTCCTTCCGAGGGGAAACAGACGGAAAAAGGTATGGTGCTGATGATCCTACTTAGAGCACGGGGGTCCCCGGTGGGATGTGCACAGCGCTCCACTGAGCACAAAGCCTGCACACATGCACGGACACGAGGGGCGTCCAACACAAGCTCCCTCCCCTCAGCCTGTGGACTGTGCTCCATCATACACCAGCGACTATGAGGCCGGCCCTGGCACTGGAGGAAATCACTGAACACAAACGCTCACGCACATTCGGTCAAACAATGCAGATCATCAGACTCGCAGCAGCAGCCGTTTTTTACGACCACGCGTGAACAAATATCAAAGGAACACGCCAAAACATGTGAAACGGCCATCCACGTGCTGTTCTGGCAAACAGAGCAGTGATGTGGGCTGCTTGATAAGGAAGGCACCGTTTATATTGTTGCAATGCTTTGCATATGATCCAGACGCTCGTATTAAAACGGAGTGATGCTCTGGCCGAGGTGGGAGAAGAGATGACAGCTGGGCAGGCAGAGGCATGGGGGTAAATAGTAGGGGGTCTGGAGGGGAGAACTGGAACTGGAATTGCATCAGAGCCTTATAGAATACATAAGACTTGGAGTCTAGAAGGAGAGGAGTTACATTTTTTTATGAAAGTAGGCGAAGAGGAATAAATAGTTGGCGCAGAGACGAGGGTGAGGAGCGAGCCAGAGGGGGAACAGCATGGAGGAGTAAATAAAAGGCGAGAAATCCAAGGGAGGGGGGGCTGAACAGTAGAGGATAACAAAGCAGCACATAGCTGGGTTAAGGCTAAATGCAGCAGGCATGCTAATGAGGGCTCGGGGAAGTGGTGAGACGGTTGGGAGCAATGCACTGTGAAAGCATCACTTGTGCTCATGCTAGGCTCAGCTGCTGGCTCCGCTCAGTACTCCCAGGAAATTCGGCAAGGCTGCTCTTCACACTGCCCGACATGTGAATACATCGGTTGCAGGGGGGGGGGGGGGAGAGACAAGAACACCACTTGTCATGACACGGCTCGCCCTGGACGGCGAGAGGAGGGAGGCCCACCAGGTACGGCTCACCCGGACAGTAGGTTAGGCACGTCTGTGGTTCAGCGGACCGATTTGTCCTTTTGTACCAGTCAAAGGGATTTTGTCGTTGATACTGTTACGAGAACAGCAAAAAGAAAAACCGCCTAAGCGCGAGTACATAGATGAGATTCGAAGGAAAGCACAATCAATACGTGACACGGAGAGCTTTTTCTTTAGTCGCAAGTAGGTCAAGCACACCAACGTAATCCAAGCAGCAATGATGAAATAAAACAACGGCTTAAACTTTTCCTCCAGTCCAGGTCAGGCTGGAAACCCGCCTCGCTGTCAATCATCGTCATCAAAAGCACATCGGCCGACTTCTCCGGCACCTTCTGTCAAATTGGAGCAGCCCTCACACCTGGAGACACAGCCTGCATGTCTGTAGAGTCTGCTTCTCATGTAGAAGTGAGGCAACTTGGCCTGGTCAGCTGAGCAGTCAGACGCCAAGATGAGATGTGTCATCGCACGACTCTTGATAGGATTCAAACGGGAGATGAAAGCGCAGAAAGATCTTTATTTAAGAGCCATTGGGGCAAAGGTGAAAAAGGCAGTCGGCATTAGAGAGGCGGTGTCTGTCATTATTGATGTCTCATACTCCCAACGTGTGGACTTGAAAGATATTATCTCACAGGCCTTTCACACATGCAACGAAAGTCTGAACTTCCCTCGTTTAATCCCCGGTGGGGCTGTCTGTGTGAACAAAAATGTGTGAATTCGCCCTTCTAGAGTTCATCTACTGCCCACTGCCCCTACTCTAAAGTCTGGAGAATATGTGAAACCCCAATGAGCGAGTGGGTGTGTTTCTGATGTGGTGAGGGCGTTTCTATCATACGACTGGTGCCAGACCAGGATCAGGGAGTGTTGCTTGCTGCTTCATACTTTTCTACAATCCAACTGATTTCTGGTTTCCACACTTCTGTTGATATTGCGGATAAATCTATAAAAATGCAGCATTGACACCACCGCAAAAAGTTAGCATTAATAGCCCCTTCCGCCATGTGTGTTAACAAAAAAACTGCAACTTCCGCTTCAACCTTCTAGAATTATGCCCGGCCTCCTAGGCCCCAGGCACCACACCTCGCCTGAAGTATTCAGAGAACCTCCAATAGGTGTGAAAAACTCAGATACGGCTTATCTCCCGCTGTGCGTCACATGTGAGAAAGGTCAACCCGTGATCAGCTTCAGATGTGATTCTCCGGAGTTCAGCCCGAGTTCACGTGTGAAAGTCCTATTAGCGGGTCCTTCTATCTGCTAATTAGATCTGGCCCCACCGTCGCTGATATTTAGGTCCTTTTTTGTTTAGAATTTCCTGCATTATTTAGGTTCAACTTTTGTAAGTGTATGCACATGTGGTTTCTTATTACCCCTGCATCTGTATGCTACAGCTGTTTCTATTGAGATTAGGTATTCAATAAATACCCCAAAATGTATAATGGAATCGACCGTTTGGCAGTGGGACTTCGGTTATCGCATCCTTAGTTCACATCACCATTTCAGAGCATATCTGTTGAATACCCAATATCTTTCCAACTTAAAAAACAATAAAACACTGTTCAAACAGCATTAGATGCTTTTCTTTACAAAATGCCAAAGCAAGGCTCTGCTGTGTACATTTCACTTTCGTGTTTGATGTCAGGACGTTGCTGGCGGGCTGTCATTATTGTAAAAACCTCTCAAACGCTCTGGGAACAAACGCCTACACGGCCCAGTGACTGAACGCTTGCAAACAAACCTTTTTTACACAGCGGCTCAACTATAATGCATCACAATGCAAACGGTGAAGGCTTTTGACTATTTACTATATACATCCTGCTCCAAAAACGTGGGCAAAATAAATAAGACAATGCATGATATATTTAACAGAACGACAATAAAATGTCGTCAGATTACAATATTTTTGTAATCATTTATGATTTGCTTGACGAATACTCATTAACTCAAGTGCCGGTCCGCTCCCTAATGGAGAACGTATGTTTGTCCTTGACGAAAATAATTTGAACACACAAACAGAAGGTGAACAACAACACATGAGCCGTCTAACAGAAATATTCCATTGATGGAATGTGTTAGCATAATCTACACGACATAAATCATAAGGATCGGGTCCCATCAGCCTGAAAGGCGAGTTGTGATGAATTCCATTACATATTGCAGAGAAGGTAGAAGAGCCAACTCTGCTGTTCTTACCCAGTGACTGACCTTTCACGATGAGTCACCCAGAGAAAAAAAAAATACAAATTTTCACCATTTACCGACAGGGAAGCGTTCAGATGCACTGTGGGTGTTGCCCAGGGTGACGCCACACTTTTTGTGTTGCCAATATTGCATATTTTTATTACATAACTGTGGCCCAAATGGCCTTAAATCCACAGAAGTGGAAAGCCTCTGGCCACTATGAATGTTGCGGTGACTGGATGCCTGGACTCTCCTTATGGTTAACCGGTCAGCACCCCATCACCGATTTTTAATGTTTTGCTTGCATATATTTATGTATGTATGTCAATTATGGCACCCATTGTACTCTTGACCATCCCTGGAAGGTGGGATCCCCCAATCAGCGTTCCTCCTCAAGATTAATTCCTTGCTAATTAAGGGATTTTCCTTGCCCCCTTGGGGGCTAGGGTCAGGGGGGTTGTCATAAATATATGGCCTGTTGAGCCCTTGAGACTGTACCGGTGATTAAGGGCTATACAAATACAATTGAATGAAATGCAAAAAATGAACCACATTATGTTCTGCATGCAGATGCGATAACTAGGTTGTGTATAAGGAACACTGGGTCAAGAGGTGACCAGTTGTATGGTCTCGAGAGGTGCATAGGGGATGGGGTCCGCCCCAATGAACAAAAGAGGGTTAATGAGGTTTAAAAGCTGGATCACTGCGCTCCTGAATGGAGCGATTGCTAATGAACTTTGCATGAATGTTGGCATGTACCGTGTACATGCTAGTTAATGTGATTTATAGCTCATGGGCCTATCTTTGGATTCAATCGCTTACTGCCACGCCTCTGACTGTGGTTGGCTGAGCGTATAAAGCCATCATAGTCTATAGATATCAATTAAGTCCTGTTTGAGGCAGATAGCGCGAGGCCCTTTGTCCGACCACATCTGCGCAAATGACGCCGTGGGTTTGGTGGGGGCCTGTTCAATCACACTGACAACTGGGGGATGTTAATGTGACAGTGAAACAGACACACAGGCTGGCTATGACGGGGGAAAATCGTGCTGGGGGCAAGCCAAGAGCACTAGCCTTTGGAGGTCACCAAGGGAACCAATTAAATGGCCTTCCTCCATGATTAATGTTCATGCTGTGGCTGTCAGTCAAACTGCTCGTTTGGTTCTTGTAAGCAAAAGTGACAACTTTACAAGAAAGTTATAAAGACCGGTAGTCCACGTACAAGCTGTTCCTAAACTCATTTGACTTGAATGACAATAACGGTCTGGGCGATGTAACCATCGTTTCCGTCACTCCTGGCTTCACTCAAACATCTGGTGGCTATATAATGGGGAGGAAATATTTCCATGGACCGATTCTGCCCAAGAGACTTTGACTGCATTTGACGAATGTAATCGGAAATGCCGCACTTTCGTCTTCCTGCCAAGACAGTACTTTGAATTATAGTGATTCAGCGTTATGTTGTCCACAAACGACTTACTTACTGGCCGATGCACATAGATTCCAAAAGACAAAAGGTGCTATATTGCCACTTATAAGAGGCCGTGTGCGAGCAAAATGCTCTGCTCGGCAGCATCGCTACAAGAAGGTAATCTTGCCAAATTAAATTAGCAACGGAAGTTTTAGTGACGCCAGTAGGTGCTATGATGGCTTGTTAACCCAGACAGGAATTGTCCTGTGAATGCATTTACTTTTGCTTGACCTGTATGGCGATCCTTCAAGCAATATTTACCATCCCCCCAACCCCCAATAATAAAAGAGAAAAGTGAGGGGTATTGCTTATGTTGCTCGACCTCTGGGCTTGACGCCAGAGCTGTTCTGAGGCTTCTTCCAAGATCAGATCAATTCCTATGACCCCTCTTCGAAGATAAATTTAAAAAAAATACTAAAATGCTGGGCCATTACCATAACGCTGTGTTTAACAAACAAAAACAGTAGCTGTGTGTAAATTACCCAGAACAAACACCGAAAACAACAAGTCCTTAACACTGCAGTCGGCTGGGGGCTGACCCTTGAACTGCTGAGTTGAGAATTTGTGGGCGCCCTGTGATTTTACTTCCCCACCTCGGCAAGAAATTTACAGCCCAGGTCCCCATAAAGCGTCGAGGCCAGGGTTGGGATTACACTGCCACCAGCACCGGATCACCCATGGATCACCATAAATCCACCCTGATTGAATGCAAATTGGAAATGTATACTACATGCGTCCGTATAGATCACCAGAATAAAGCTTGTGCACTAAATGCACACACAGCAAGAACACGCACATTTACTAAATGCGCAAATATTGCATGTGCATGTGTGCACGTTTCCGACGTGCATGTGTGCACGTTTCCGACATGCACAGCTGCGGGTACGCGAGCTAACAAGGGAATTTATGGGCCACACGAGGGCTCACACATTAACATTATAAATCTCAATTACATAGGATTATTTGTTTACCAGCTTGCCCCGACGCAAATCTCCCAAGGTATCCTGCAGTGGAAAATCATAAATTCTTAATAAACTGCACTGCAGACCTTTGTACAGCTCTGACCTAAATCCTGCAGCTCATCTCGTAACTACATTAATATCTTTAAACATGGATAGGTGTCCATTACTCACGGTTAACATTTTCAAAGAAACCAACAGTGAAGCACTTCACCGTGTGCGTCTCTGAAAGACACAACATGCCAACAATCTTTTTTTCCCTACGTAAAAAAAAAGGACTAATCTGAAAATGGAGATGCTGTACTATCAGTCAGGGGCCATCTGCCGATGTGCTCCTATGAAGAGTGAACCGTCATGGGCCCTTCAGGCAGGCTGCGCAGAGGGTAGGGCGATTAATATGCCTAGGTTAATGAGTAGCTCCACCGCCGCCTCGCCTCCCCTGACGGACTCAATGTGCTTCTGGAAGGTGCTTCTGGAATGTGATTCGCTCAGCGCTAACACCGCTGCGTGCGTACCATCCCTGGCTCGCCACGTGCGCCCAAGTGTGGGAGAGCCCACGGCGTCTCCCGTTTTGTTGAGAACGGATTCTAAAAATATACTGCCCATATGTAAATAAAAAAATAATAAAAACACACCTGCTAATTACACTGCTAATTAAAGGCAAACCGCCTTTAATGGATTTTGCTCTCAGGAGGAACATCTTTCCCCCCCGATGGCTGCACATAAAACCCATGATTTTCATTTTGTCCTTCTCCACGCTGCCTGATGCAGTCCTGAGACTCTTGGCTGACATGTGGAGGCGGAGAAGCTGCGTGTTGCCTGGTCTCGAAGTGTTTTGGTCCACACAGGGACAGAGACAGCTGCATGGGCTCAGAAGGGCTGGAGGGGTTCTGACTCTTGGCTAAGACATTACCTCCAACAGCCAGTGCTCTTCATTTATTCATAACTAGAGTGCTCCAACTCCCCCCGTCCCCCCCACCGTCCCCCAAATACCCCAATAGTGTACACATGTACACAACATTATACAGTAACTACTGACTGCATGAAGTCCCAGAAAGAGGGGCAAAGGAAACTAAGAAGCAGCACAGCAGCAGATAAGGGAACAAACCTGCATGCAAACAAACATATAGTCGCACACACAAACACACACACACACACGTACACACTTTCCCATCTGCTATCTATGGGGGATTATATTGTATTCATTAGAGGGAAATAAACCGCGGCAAGAGCAGCATTGAGGCATGAAGGAAAAAGGCCCTTTCCACTTTTATATTCCTTTTCAATTAGGTCAGAGCAGGTTAGACTTTTGATTTGCCAATAGACATGGGCCTCGAAAATCGAGAATCAGAGCTCATCTTATATAAAATATTAAACCAGAAAGGCCCAACCTTTCGAAGGCCAACCGCTCATTATGTCAGATTATGAAAGCGCAATCTCTAGTGTAAACTCACTGTCGATTCCAGAATGACGGGCTGTAATTAAAATGCGTGCTTATTTAGCAACATGGATGAATCTGGATATTTAAAACTAACCTTATGTCGTTACCTTACCTTCCATATTCATTTCAATAAATATTGCCTGTGGGTAAACCTTATGTTTTACTGTTTTACACTTTTCCTCATGAAACTTTCAGAGTGGTAAATATTTGACAAATGCCCTGGCACAATACATTTTATTCCTAACCCTCAGTTACATGCCAAAACAATTGGCACAATGAATGCAATAGCAAACGAATCATACATTAATTATGCAATAGCTTCCCGTTGTATGCACATCCCCACTGTTAAATCAGATTAAATAATGGCACAAGATTTGTGATTCAAAGAGAATGGCTAAACAGGGCAAGCAGCTAAAAGCATGACATGCGGTTATAGAGTAGCGGTTAGTTTATTGTGCTTGACTGAACCCTCGCTAAACTGGGAGAAGAACTGACAACTCAATGTATGTTTAAATAAAATTCTTAAAGCAACCGTTTCAAACTGCTTGTGAAACTGTTAGCCTGACACACATTCACACACATACACGTCACACACACGCCTTTGCATGTACAGAAAGGGGGGGGGAAACACTCATCTGGTAGACCTCTGTGTTGTAGTGAAGAGAGGCATCTTCACAGGGGAGGACCATGTCAACCTCAATCTGACAAGCGCATCTTGCTGCCAGCATCACCGTTAAATCTCTCCATGATTTAACAACACATAGTATACATATTGCAACGGCAGCGTTGCCACGGAGACCGACTTTGTGCGGGAGGTGGCACACGAGCAGACAGGGGGGGGATAAATCATGTCCGGCCTCTCCCACAGGAGTGGTACGGTCCTGGTATTTAAGTGAAATATGAAGCCATAGATAATTGAATATGTGTATTCCAGTGTCAGGGAGCAGAGTCCTCAGGGTAAGGGATTGAAGGTGGAAAGACGATGGAGTAGGGAATTGGGGAATGGCAGATGAAAAGGAGAGCGGTCTGTGGTCTCCACCGAGTCAACTCTGCATCAAAGTGCTCCCGAACCGTTGGTTGAGTTCCAACGAGGTCATTATTGAGAGAGAAAAGCGATAATGGGTGTACTGTTGTACATGGTCAGTATGAGGCTTAATGGTAAATTAAATATCAAGGTGAATGGGGGGGGGGGCAGCTGTGGCAGATATATTGAAATTCATTTGGTTATCGTCCTAGACAAAAGGACAGGGACAAGGTAAAATGCAACTGGAATGACCTTTTTTGTGAGAATATTCACAAAGGGCTCTGAATGCAATGAAGTTATTGCACCTGGCACACTAGTATTTCCTGCATCATCCACAAGAAAATAATTCCACTTGCCAAGTCAACTGCGTCTATTCTCACGGTTATAAACATAACTGAGCCTAGCTCTGGCGAATTCAGCTATGCAATTGAGAGCGTGATAGAACGTTACTATAGCCAGCATAGACAGATGTCTCATTTTCAGCCAACAAAGTAGCTTAGCATCACAAATCCACTGGCATTATCGTCACATATTACATCTGGGTGGTTATCCCTCTTTTAGAACGCATTGCTCGCCCCCCGAGCGGCATGTTCATAGACAATTATTTACACTCCGTTCTGAGGGCTGCATGTTGAAATGTACCGTACACAGAGAGTCGTTAATGTAACCCACTGCGGAGTGAGTCTGCACTACACCACAGACGAAGACTGACTGCATGTACGAGTCAGGCCTTGGAAGCATATAAAGAAGAGAAAGGAGGAAGGGTGAAATGCATTGTGACAAACTTCGAAATATAGACCAATTAATAGTCATATTAACATATGTGAAGAGTTTGAACTTTGGAACAAGTCCATCCCAGCAGAAATCTTGGGTGCCCAAGTGAATTGCTGGCTGCAGCTGAAGCTAGTAATTAACCTTTGTGTGTTGGAGCAAATTTCCAAGACTGAAACTAAATTTACAGTCGTTTTGGCCTGGAATGCCCTCATGACATCCTGGCACACTGCCAACCGTGTTGGCATGTCCAGGGCATGGCTGCTTAGCTGGTTTATATGTTTCAAGGTGAAGATTGTCATTCAGCATGGCACAATCCATGCTTATGTTTGGGTTTCGTTTTATCCTTACATTATCGGCGATGGTGCGACCCAGCTTGTCCATTCTTGATCCGGCCTCTGCAATTTTCTTCGCAGCACTGATGACATCAGATGTGTTCTTCAGTGGCCCCTTCCCCCTGTTGATAAATAAAAGAGAAAACAACAGATGAAAAAGGTAATTGGTGAAGGAGCTCCTGTGATTTTGATAGGGGTATTTTTATTATTTGGGACAGCCAGCCGAGATTAACAGAGCAGTCTGATATATAGGTTTTGGTCACTGTGAAATCACAAAGCCACGTGATTGACTCTCTCCACACACACACACACACACACACACACACACACACACACACACACACACACACACACACACACACACACACACACACACACACACACACACACACACACACACACACACACACACACACACACACACACACACACACACACACACACAAAACAAGCAGACCTCTGGCACCATTTTCATCGGCCGGGACTGTGAACGGTTTACAACGCATTTAAACTCAGGGGCACAGCCTTCAGTTTGAAGGCCATCACATCAGCGCTGGCTGTGGACACTGCCGGGCGCTTGTTCGCCTATCAGATACGGGGCTGTCAAATCCCGCTGTGTTGGCTTGTTTGGTCTCTGCCCCACCCACCACAAGTGTCTTCCCAGGCTTTATCTGATGGGTAACAAAAACGAGATGACTTGTTCCATGTAGTCTGAGCCGAGCGCATCCAGATGGTATGGGGAACACAGAAAACACCACCCACTCTGCATTTGTCTGCCCATTTCTTTGCCGTTGATGAAGTGGCAAAGGGAAAGGAAAGAGCAGTAGATGATAGATGTAGGTAGATGATGATGTCTTAAAACCTAATAAATCAATGCACCCACTCTCCCACTTCCATTATAAACGTATCCATTCTCCTTCAGGACCTCGCGGTAGTCCTACCGTGAGCACGCCCACTCCTGACCCAACCCACTGTGTTATTTGCCAGCGTCGCGTCCCCACAAGGGACTCTGGGACACAGTTGGCAAGAGGCATAAATTGGAATCAAAGCTCCTCTCTCCAGGCTAAAAAAATGAGCCATCCAACCCCAGAACAGATGGAATTTTGTGTTCTCTTCGCTGCCCCTTCCATCCAATCTCCCAGCCATCCCCTCTTCTGCCCTCCCCTCTGCCACAGAGCCCGTCAGGAGCCGCGAGGGGTCATGCGTCACAGCACAGACTGGGAACTCCCAAGGGAGAGGGACTGACCCTGGAGACAGAGCTACGCCTATTGTAATGAGTTTAGAGGGGGGGGGGGGGGGGGGGGGGGTCGGGACAGGACAAAAACAACTTAGAGAACTAGGATTTGGATCACGGCTTGACACAGCAGTCGCTTTAACAGTGATTAAACTTCTGCAGTGGAATCATCTCGTAAATACAGCCAAAAATTGATTTGTTGTTGTTGGACGGCCCACCGGCTCTTTAATATGCAATAGATATGCACGAGGGCTAGATTAAAGTATGCAGTACCAGCTAAAACGCCTCTACATATCTGGCTTTCCCTATGCAAATTGATTTCAAATACTGGCCAGTAACCCGGAAGGCAGAGCGCAAGGGGGGGCTCCAGATTTACCCTTTTAATTATAACACATATTCTTGCTACAGCCCTAGAAAAGGTACTGGTGGGTCCACACCACTGACAGCCTCGGGAGTCCAGAAGGGCTGCATCCACACTAGACCATAAGCACATAGCGCCTTTAGACAGGTGGCTCTCAAATACGCTGCATGCTTCCAAAAGCACATTCCTTATTCATGACAGCCAACATGTAGCCATAAGCTAAGTAGGAGCTAGAATCCCTCCTGTCGGCAGATAGGTCAGGACAAGGGCCTAGATCAATTTCCCCACGTAGCATTAACCTTGGCAAAGCTATGTGCCAGCTCAAGGTTGAAGGGGCAATAATTTGGGTGCAGGCCGAAAAACCCATCTAGTGACCTTCTATGCTAATGCTAAATCTGAGAGCACAGACATGCTGTTAAGATATATGGTCAGAGGCACACGGGCATTGAGAGATTAACAGCCACTTTTGGCTATTAAGACAGACGAAAACATCAGAAACAAAACATCCTCCATGCAAAGACATCCATCTTTGTGTTTGTAATAAAGGGACAAAAAGGCTCATTATTGATTTTGTGTTTTTCTACAGGGAATTGGAGTCCTGGCAATAAATATGCAGCAATAATGTTTCTCCCACTGCCGATAATAAGCATCAGCAGATAATGAGGAAAAATCTGATTGATTACAGTTACTGAATGGTGTGGACTATTAGCTCAGGGTCATTAGAACATCATTATTGCTTCATAATCCATTTTCTAAGTTAGGAACAGCCAAACAAGCTTCTATTTTTGAGAGAATGTGATGAACAAAAGGACCTTTCTTGAATATAGAGCACGTTTCATTAGGTTGTGGATATCAGATCTTTGCATTGGATCTTTGCAGATACCTCATACTAGTAGGGTCTAGTAAAATTGCAAACACCCACTGAAAACGCATCGTGCATTCGCAAAGAGGGCAATAGTCAGGAATGGGAAATGCATTGTTTTGTTCCGACTACATTACATGGGGCATTTAAGTTTGCATTCGGCATAAACAAAGCATGACGAATCAATTCCATTGTAATATCGATAAAGGTTTCTTGTTTTGCAAATTAAGATAGTGTTTCTGCAAGTGAGGCCACTTGTGGTCAACACCACAACTAGCCTTTACATTGTGCGAGGAGAAAAATCTGTAACTTTGGTAAAGATGAGACATGACTTGCGCATACTAGTAATGTGTCGCTACCGCTCGCTCTCCTCGCTCGTCCACACACTCGCTGACGTCACACACACACGCACACACTGCCAGTGATATGCGTATGATACTTTCTCGTGCGCACAAGATATTTTTCTCGTCCTCACGAGAAACGTTAAAAGCAATTTTTTTACCCCATGTCCCTTTACGGGTTCCGTACTCTACCACCATTTTCTTGTTCAAAGTTTGTTGTGATGCGTAACGTGGCTGGGAGAACACTGCGTTCATTGAATGGCTTTCACCGTTATTACTACTGTGACTCAGTTGTGTGCACAAGATGTCCCCTCACAAAACTTTTTGGAGGACATTTTTGCAAGAAGATAGAAGCAAAAATATGGTCATGCATACTGCATTCGTGCAATAGGTACATTTGAGCTAGACCCCCACAGTACCATGGAAACGGGAGTAGCTTCTTGCATTCAAAGCAGTATTGCAGAATCTTCCGACGGTCACAAAAATTATCTAACCTTTCCCTCAGTCATAGCCTGCCCTTTACCCCTATATTTCAACCAAAATATATCCTGCAAAATATGGCTACATCCAAAAGCCAGATTTCCTTCTCGTCTCACTAAGAATGACAGGAAAAGGGGCATGCTAGACTCCAGAGACACTGCAGGGGAATTGGTATGATACCTGTTTGGTATTTGGTCATTTTGTTTTCCTTCCCTGTACTTGTGTTTTCTCTCATTATTATGTCCATAACTTTCAATGTGTCGATTTCTTACCTACTAATGCTGCTGTTGCACAGTGAGAGCAACACTGGGTCGGGGAACATTTCTTTGAGTGCAGATACTGGAGTACTTGAAATGTATGGCAAGGTACGAGACACATCTGTAAATTAAAATATCTCAAGAATAGATAAGACTTGTCTACACTGCTGTAACTAAATGACGTAAACATTTCTATCAGACATGAATAGGGAGGATTCATGCATACATCGCTCCACACCCGACCAACCTGACATCACAACAAATGGCCTTGAAGTGAAATAATGTATTGGAAGTTTGTACTCATGTCTGACATCCACTTATCAGATTTCTACAAATCAAATGGGAAACATAACCCAGGGTAAGTGGAGGGCATTTACTGCATCAGTCAAAAAGTGAAAGCAGGGTTGCCGAGGGGAAAAATGAATATAGACAGGACACGGGATTGTGTCCAGGAGATAGAAAGCAGTGAACCGGTCACTGGTCAGATCTAATCAGAAAAGCTCTCCATTGAACATTTCTACACACTACAGATACTGGTGATGGAGAGGTACAACTTGCTACATATCACTAGTAGAAGAGAAGATAAAAAGAGATCAAATTCATTTCAGAGGTTGACCTGGGAAATATATACTGTTCAAGCGAGGGCCTATGTATGCACTATTTTGTTGATGGGAAACAACCGGGGCCGTGTCTGGCTGATTGTGTTTGACAAAGTCTGAACTTGAGAATGTGTTCCGTCTGGAGGCATTCTGCTGCTGTTGCACAACCGTGTGAATATCAATGCGAGGGGTGACTAACACAACACATGCAGATCAGTGGGGTGAACAAATCACCATGGTGATGTCAAAGACAGACTAAAACGCTTCCGTCTACTAAAATAAGAACAGGATAGCAAGGCACACTATGGATACCAATTCATGTGCAAGTGGCTCGTGTGGCCACCCACCGGGCCACCCACCTAACCACCCACCGACCCACACCCACACATAGTGGATCAGGCTTACCTGGTGAAGTCCGTCATCTCCATCATGATCATGCACATCTGCTTGGCCAACACGATGATGTCATTGCCACTGTCGTCCCACTTGGACACCTCGGCGTCCAGCTTGCTCTTCTCCTCCTGGAAGCTGGCCACCTGTTCTGCAATCTTTGCCTTCTGCTCCATGGGAAGCTGGGCCATGATAGCCTGGAGGGGTTGATGGACGGACAGGCACAGTGAGTTGAGTGGAGCCCAATGGTACAAAGCAATGTCAGGGCGGTCTTTGCAACTCCTACTTATATTTTAATAATAGCCTCCAGCTACCAAGGATGAAGGGTTGTTTGTTACCAGCGGGATGGGACATGGTGTCAGAGATTAGAGAAGTGCATTACTTTTGCACCCCGTCCAGTACAACAGTTTCCTTCAGTGAGATTTTTTTGAATAACTGGTAAAATAAAAATGTTCAAGCATCCCTTGATAAAAACAAATGTTTTGTTTTATATTTTTCTTAAAAACTAAACTTCAGATAGGCTGAAGGTGAATAATGTGCCTTTGAAAGGAGGACATACATTTATTTATTTTTGGGGTGGAAAATTAACTACTTGCCAAAGAAGATAGTATTTTCTCATTCAACTCTTTCTAAAGTGCACAGAAAGTAGATGAAAGCTGTCCTCTCCATAGATAACAGTCATCAACAGCCACCTCACCGGGCTTAGCATTTCACTGCCTGGCCCCTGGCTAAGTGGGGGCTGTGAAATCATTAGAGGTTTCATTTCCTGCTGTGAGGACCGGGTTCACAACCCTTCTCTACAAAGCCATGAGACTCACACATTACACTACGGAGCGAGAGCGAGACTGAGGACTCCGGTCAGATCGTTGAAGGAAAATATACATTTATTTCACTCTGGTCATTAGAAGAGATCAATAGCAGGGCATTGATAAAGCAGTACTTAATATCCTGTGCAAAGGTGTTTATCATTTGGCTCTTGTTCTTCCTGTTAGACTGGGTAGTTAAAGGGCAGCAACCCAAGAGGTGTGTGGACCTGTAATGAATGTGCATTTCAGGCCAGAGTGGCCACCTACTTAATGGAAGAAGGTCAAATATAGCATCACACACTTCTAAGCCGTTATATTTAATTAATGATTCCCTCTGGATTTTTGTACAATGATTGAAGAGTAAATGCAAATGCACCAAGATAACACTCAACAAAATTGCTCTTCCAATGAGGAAATGCATATTATTTCAGAAAATTAGAAATATGTGAAAAACAGAAAAACTGAGCTATATGGGGAAAATGGTGCAGAGAATACATTTAAATATAAATAAGAAAAGCTAGTTTATCAAGTTCCTCACTAGTGTCGCTAAGTATGAAGCATTTTGCGTGTACTTTGCATTACCGCTGAAGACAAAACCGGTGATAATAGCAGTAAAGGCTTTAAGTCACACTTGACTACACCTCCTCAAAAGAAAGAGCGAGCAACAGGAGTCCTATTGTTCGATGAGAAGGTTTTAATTTGGTCTCTACAGACCACAGACAGTTTGCAATTTTTTATTGTTTCAATGAAAGGAAGCTCAACACTTTCATGCCATCTATATGAACGAATATTTCCGGTAGGACATTGGGATTTTATCCTATACTAAACAAAGCAGAACATATAGATTTCAGAGCTATAGTGGCTCCTGAATCATTACATGTTGAACAAAGATAGATCGTGTGACACAAGCCCTGCGGTCAAACGCAGTCAATGATGGTCAACGTGGCCCAATACAGTGGGGACTGGCCATTAGCTAATCCAGGGCCTTGGTTATATAGTGTCTACAGTGAATGAAAAGTCAATAAACGCACACCTAGATAAAACACTTCTGGCAGTATTTGGGGATCCATGGAAAGCACAGCACTAATGTATTTTTCAGGTGAGTGAGCCTATCTTGGTTTCATCTAATGCGGTTTTTAAGTTAAATGAAGTCATGAACGCTTGAAGTGTACAGAAAGATGTTGGATGGTTAATGGTGTAGTATTCAAGTTACAAAAGGCAATACAACCCATGCATTGTATAATTTTTTTATTTTTTTTTAAATCAACCAACTTGGATATGAGCCAGGAGATTGCATTCTCTAAATGAATAACCAAAGATTATAGTTGGGCGCATAATATCCCTGTGTATTAGTAATGAATGAATACCATCTTAGGATGGAATTTTATCCCAACACAGTTAAGAAGGGCCAACAACCCACTGGTTCCTCAGAATTTAAATCAAGAGATTCTTAGTTCAAGATACACACCTTGAACTGGTAGTGTGCCACAGACCAAAGATTCCAGAATAAACAAGTAGCCTTGCCAACAGAATAAGTAAATAAATGTTCAAAGACTCGAAGAGCTATGGCATATTATGGCAGAAGCTGCCACAGAGAAACATTGTATGTTCTGCTAAAAATGCAGGGAGCCCGGGCGATACAATTTCAGTATACGGCCTGTCTGCAGCCAACATGGTATGGATGTATATATAGAAATATATATTATAAAAATACAAGCACTCACCCTGGCACTTTGGCCAGCAATAAGCTGGTCATCCTCAGTCTGCACGCTGGTCCTGCTGCGCACATCAAAGTCCTCTGTTTCAAAGTCTGAGTCGTCCAACTCCTCAGGGGTCTGCCAGGAGACAGCGAGAGAAGAGAAGGGCGGGGAGCATGGAAGAAGAAAGTAGTGAAGAAAAGGGAGGAATGATGTGTTAAACAAGCATGATACGTATATTTTGGTACCGCCAGCTATGATGGCGTCAGATGAATGTCCTCCAGACAAGGGCCCAGCAGACCATATCCGACCGGGAGACGAACGCCTTGATCCATTTGGAATGAGTGCGTAATGTGCTGCCTTTGCATTTTGAGGGGGAGGAATTAAGGTACAAACTGGTCTGGAGCATATTGGGGGTAAACCGCCTCAATCAGCATCCCATCTGTCTCCACTATGTGGGCAGAGGATGCTGCAGCATAAATTCAATTGCACTCTGCATGCTGAGCCACCTGATCATGATCCGTTTCCCGTGCCCTGCCCCAAACCGTGACCAACCTTATTTTACGGTAAATGGCAGAAAGCAAACAATACTCAATCTCTCGGAGCTCCGTGGAGCCAAACACCCAAACCAAACAAGGTAGTCACCGCCGTGCAGACATGAACATACATTTGGGGGGGGGGGGGGGCACGTGGGCCGGGGGAGGCTGATATTTGAAGAGATGAAGACGCATCTACCATGCCTGTGCCATGACACACGCTTATCCTGTCGTCTCAAAGCCCTGCCGCGCCAACCTATCTTTAATGGATTCTGAACCTTTTGGAAGCTAAAAATAGCCACAGCTCTCTCCGCACCACCCCGCTGCCTCCTTTATGGAATACAGAGAGACGTGCCGGTTGCCAGGGGGAGAGGGGGCTATAGTTTGAGTTACAGAGCAACACTGAATCACGGGCAAACCCTTTCAGCCCCGGCTACGGTGTTCAGCAGTGCAGAGACAACACCTGCTGTGGCCTGCGCGCTGATAGCCTGCAGACGTGGGAGACTCCGAGATGATACCCTGCGGTGTGTGCCGAGCAGGGGAGCCAGAGACGTGCCAAGGCTGGCGCGGGGTGGGAAATGAGATTGGAAATGTGAGCTTTGGGGTTATGCAGTGTTTTTCTGTCTGCTCGCGTCGGGGAAGACGGCAGTCACGAGTTGGTATGCATTGTTTTTGTTGGGTGCGGTTCCCCCCGCAATGCTCGGGCAGCACCCCTGCTGTGAGAGGGGGGGAGCGGTGGACTTTTTTGTTTCTCCACCGGGACGGAGCCAACGGAGCCACCTTGGGCTGTGACTCACTGCAAAAGTACGAGAGGATATATAAAAAAAAAAAAAGGAAAAAAAGAGCGGTCCGACCTCTGCATCTCAATGTCGGCGGCTCAGCTGACTTTGAGACGGTTTGTTTGATGTCTTGGAGGCAGATCCCGTGATGTCAGTGTAAGTGGGAGAGAGTTGGGCCCGCCTGACACATACCCAAGGGACGTCCGACAAGGCCTGCCAGCGCTCCACTTACAGAGGTTAAAGACTGTCTGTCTTAGGTAGCCAAAGCCACACGCTTGTCTGTTTCAATAGAGGGTTGACCCACCGCGTGGTAAGGGCACATGTGTTCCAGACCAACGTCAGTCGCTGAAAGCATGTGTTTTTGAGCTGGCGGACACGGCGTCTGGATATATTTACCAATGTTTTTTTTTTCCCTTCAATGACTTGTAGGCTTTCATAGCCTGTCATGTTTGACATTTTAATGCAATCGTTTGCGATATAATAATCTGTTCCTGTAGAATACTTTTTAAAATTGGACTTCATTGGACTTATAGCATATTAATGTGAAACGGCACTGCAGTTTACATAACACGATGCACTGACCTCAGCCTCATTCTAAACACGTGGAAGATCAAAGAAACTTATTCCAGAGTCTTGCAAAGCCCAATGAAAAGCCATTACACTCAAACGCCAGCCGTGGCACGGTCCTGCATAGTAGGGCTGGGACGACGCGTCGACGTAATCGACGACGTCGACGCATAAATTACGTCGACGCGAAAAATGCGCGTCGATTTAAAAAAAAAATATATATAAAAAAAAAAAAAAAAAAAGATGGGCGGCGCCGGAGCGTAGTTGCAACGCGAGTGGCTCCTCAGACTTTCATAAGTGCAAGGCGCCACGCACTCGTTCCTCTAAAGTATGGGAATTCTTTAATGTGAAATGAAACGATTCCGTGATATGTCGTCTTTGCAAAATGGAGATGACTTTCCATTCTAGCACCACGGCAATTCACCAGCACCTGAAGAGGCGTCACCCGGTAGCAGCTGCAGATGACTGAGCACCGTAGAATTCTAAGAATGCATTACTTTGCACTTTTATTTTGGAATTTAAAGGCAATAAACATGTATTGAAATGTTAAGGAATTCAGATATGTAAATCAACATGTATAAATTGCTATTAGTCAATTAATGGGGAGATAATCGAGAATCGAATCGAAATCGAACCGAAAAAATGAATCGTTAGATGAATCGATGCATCGAAAAAATAATCGCTAGATTAATCGTTTAAAAAATAATCGTTTATCCCAGCCCTACTGCATAGCCACTGTTGGAACCACCATGGTCGACCCGACAAATAGCGGAGCTCTTTCTTGCTGATTAATCACTATGAAACCTGCAATGCCTGCCTCCCAACACCTGTTACTTAAGTCCTGGCAAACACCTGGGAAGGCAATTTTTTTGCCAATTCAGTAGTGAGCAGGGATCAGCATTGATTTGCTCTTTGTTGATTGCAGGCCAAGACGCTGATAGATTCATAAGGGGTTTTTCACATATACTGCGCTAGGGTACCGACATGCACCTTTCAAGACTCCCACCCATATCCACCCTTGCACACACACACACACACCAGGTAGGCCTCAGCCAGCCCCAGGGGGCCTGTGTTAACGACTTAATCAATCTGGATAACAAGAGTGGAGCAGAGGGAGAGGAGAAACTGAATGTAGTTCCTTCGCTCTCACTCCTAGTAGAAAATGCTAATTAAAACCCACTGTCTTAAATCAATTACTGTACTTATTGTAATGCAAATACAGCATAATGGTTTCTCGCATTGGGTGTTTGTCTTAAGCCCGAACGGCATTATTAATGGGACCCCGAGAAGATTTTTAGAAGCACTAGGGCAGTATGCACAAAGCCTTGTCAGGACTAATCGTTTCGGTTCAATAGTTTAAAGAGGAACAAATAACAAAAGACGATGGCAAAATCCAATATGAAGTAAATATATAATTAGGCTTTGCTCGCAAAAGAGCTTCAGCTTTTAACCACATTACCGGGTAATCTGGTCATAAATTGGAAATCAAATTAAAATGGTTATTTTAAGCACTGGTTATACGGTTAGCGTTTATGAGCCTTCCGTTTTTCTCTGTTACAGAGGTATGGTTGTCAGTCTAATGTCGGCCCATTAGGCAACGCGTCAACGGTACTTAACTACCATCTGTTTTAGTCCTACTCTTACCCTAGAAAGATAATTAACCCATGAAGAAGATAGGGCGGCTGTTGGACTACATCGCTGGTCTGGCCAATTAGGTCGACACTTGCCTGAGACATGTTTATCATTGGCCACACATGCATAGTCACACACAACATTACATAAAAACACATCTGGTGCAGGCAAACCAGCCCACACACACACTACACCAGTGGCACTAGACAAGGAGAAGGGATTTCTTGAAGAGGAGAATGCCGTCAGTGGGGGATTGTTCAAGCCAAGAGTAAAAAGGAAAGTCCCTAGTTGCTTAATCTTAACATCTATAATTGGCTTTGGTATTCCCAAAGTAGATTGTCTTTCATAGAAGAGTCAACGGTAAACAATGATTCAAGAGATAATTGCATCGTGAGTACAACAAGCAAGCCTTATTTACAGACACTTATTGGCCCAGGTTGAGTCATGAAGGTGTATTATCATTTCAGCGCAACCGATAAAAGTATTGGTGTGATGATTTATGCATGAAAACACTGGGCTGGTCAACAATCTCATGGTCGCGTTAACAAAACAGCCAACTGCTAGGGGATTTGAAAAAGGTCATACAACTGACTTCAAGGGGGAAAATTCACTACTCCTTAAATCTTTCTTACCCTGATCATGAGGACAGCCTTGCGGATATCCCGGACACCATCGTACACCAGGCGAGAGGCGTCAATGAACTCGTTCTCGTCCACAGGCATGGTGGGGTTGGCACTCAGGGCCTCCACCGCAGCCTCCACCTGCTCAGTGAACCGGGGCATAACTGTAGGGGACAGAGGAGGGGAGGACAAATAAATACAAAACGTAATGTTTCACTCTGGTGTCAAGTCTAAGTGAGCCCAAAACTGTGAGAGAAACTACAGCACACAACACATCCGCCGTTACAGAACACCTGAAGACACGTTGAAACGTAATGGAAAAATTACCATTTCTCACTGAAGACAGCTTCAAGAAGCGCCGGGTTTCATTACCATCTGACTAGTCAACAAATATGCGGAAAACAAAGCAGTTACTACCAAGTGAGCCATTACAAAGCCATAGATGCACTGATAGTCTCACAAACATCCTATGGTGCTCAACACACTGCGAAGCGATGTTGAGAGCTTACTGAAGAAGGGAAGGCATTGCTCTAGTTCCTCTCTAATCCATATTCGCCACATTCCCCCAAGGTTACAGGCTATCAAAGGCTTCTTGACATCAACCACAAACAGAATCTCTCAAGAGGAAGCACATTTGCAATTATTAACAATACAGCCCTGGAGAAGTAGCAAAGGCACCGATTATGCCCTGTTGAGGATTTACTCACTGTGCAACACTCAACTGCAACAAACTAATAAAAACGATTGACCTTAACATATAAATTGGGAAAAGTGTCATGATCGCAAAAAGCTTGAAATTGAATGTGTTTATGTGCTGTTTTGACTACTTAGTGATTTGACCACATTGATAGAATATTCAACCAAATGGTCACTTGAGAAATAGCAAGGGCAATCAGTGTTGTGTGGTTAGGCTTTCGAAAACAAGCACAACATCTAACCTGTGGGGTGGCCATGTAGGATGTGGTGGTGGGGAGCGGGTACTTGATTTAGCATGTGACATTGCAGCTTTTCATTGCAATGCCTCACAAATCTGTCCCAGCGGCAAGTATTTTGCCCCGGTAATGATTTAATAGGCACGGGGGTTCTCTGTGCTATTTGCATTAATGCCCCTCAGTATTTAGGATTCGGCTTGGCCTTTGTGTTAGAGGAAGAGGGATGTGAGAGATTGCAGTGTTTGAGAGCAGGATCAGCAGTACAAAACCTGGGGGATTGGATCTTGTGCATTAAAATGGGGCTGTAGTAAATAAAACCTAATGTGGTATTCATCGTTCTTATGCCATCCTCATTTGTGTGGTCCTGACAAGAGAACTCTCCTTACACAAATATAAAATGCTCTAAACTGACCTTAAAAGTAGCAATCCATCGAAGATTTTCATCGATAGATTGAATAAAAAAAATCGACGTTAAAAAAATAATATACAAGTTCAGAGCTTGCATCTACTCTTAAAAACTTTTGTGCACCATAATTAAAAAAGTGCTCCTTGCCAATAATATTCTTGCCAATGACGACGTTATTAATTTTGTCATTCATTATTAGTTCTTTATTTATTTTGCCACTAAATGTACCACGTTCTGGTCACACCGACAGAGACCCTCCCATGGAAAACTAACCGAGAAGGATTGTGGGAACCCAAATTTGCTTTTCATGCTCTTCACCATTCATCACTCCAGGCTGATACTTGGTGTCCCTGGAGAGCCCATTGTCTCCCGGTTCCATCTGTTGTAATCCATTTGACTTCACCATCACAATTGACCATTAAATTCACTGAACTCATATGCTTGTGGACTTGCAAATGTGGTGTGGGGGGGGGGAGGCTCTTAACAGAAGAGTTCACCAAGTCATAAAACGGTATTAAATAAAAAACAATTAAGTTTGTCAATTTAGAAGAATACATTTAGAGATTAGGCTAGATTTGGAGAGTATCCAACGGAATAAATACCAGCCCTCCCTTCAAAGCCACTCCACCAAAACGGGTGACTAGTTGCTCGCTTTAGCAACTTTAATAAGTATCCTTAGACTTTTCGTATTATAGTAATACTCGGGTCATGCGCCCAGAGTGCACGCCCAGAGTGCACGCCCAGAGTGCACGCCCAGAGTGCACGCCCAGAGTGCACGCCCAGAGTGCACGCCCAGAGTGCACGCCCAGAGTGCACGCCCAGAGTGCACGCCCAGAGTGCACGCCCAGAGTGCACGCCCAGAGTGCACGCAGGTAGCCTGGTAGTTAGGTGGACAAGTTAGGCCATCCAAGTAATTTGGGCAAATTCATTTATTGGACAGGCTTCCTACAGGTCTGCGACTGATACGAGATTTTTATTGCTGTTGGCATTCGATTACTAGATTGCTTTTTGTATGCAAAGCGAATTTTAAAAATGCTTCAAAAATAGCGTTCCCTGCTGTTTTTTTACCTTATTTTTGTTTTTGCATTTAAAAAGTCATTCAACCACTAGCGTTATTTGAACCTCAATTTAGCATGATTAGTAAAACAGGTCCACTTAAAAACCACTTATGAAAATAATGAGAAACAGACGATAAGCATCATTCCAATCAAATCCATTTCGGTACACCCTTATAAATAATGACTAATAAACCAAAATGCCCAAGCTAAGCATTGCAGAGGCGTCCTTCTCCCATGAGGTACGTACCGGTGTTAGTCAGCAGCTTGGTGGCTTCCAGGACCTTCTCGGTGTAGACTCCGGGCTCATAGTTGTCCATCTCAGAGGTGACCACGTGGACCACCCTGGCGGCGCGGCCACGGATGGCGCCGGCGGTACGGTCCAAACCGTCCACGTCCTTCTCTTGCAGAGCGATGACGCACTTGTTCACATCCTCCAGGATGTGGTTCTCTGTCGAACAAACGATAACAAAGCAGCCTGCGTTTAGAATTTCTGTGTTACACTTATATTACGCAAATATAGCAGCGACCTTACTTTCATGGAGAAAGAGTACCAACATTAAACATGAACTACTGCGGTCTATATGCAATAACGGCTGTCCCATAGCCTGAATACTGAGACCGTTTTGTAATCTAGCCTCTTTAAAAACAAAGAATGGGTTGGGTATGTGCCGGCAATGAATGAAATGCTAAGTTGATGTCCCTCAGCCATCTAACTCAGTTTGAAATGTCCCTGGCTCAAGAGGGCTGAGGGTTGATGGAATGGCAGCAGGGAGAAGACTGCAGCAAATGCTCAGAAGGCTTATTAATAGCAAGCATATTAAATGGCTTGCTATTAATAATATTGTCTGTGTTACTGCAATCTGTTCTTGGTTCGAGGTGAAACGACTCTGCTCTACTCTGATGCTTGAAGAGAACTGATAAGAGCATGCCTGACAGTTTTACACAAACACTTGGTGTCTTTGCACGCATGACAGCACGTCAATAGAAGAGCTAGTTCTGCTGATGTATCGGGGCCTTTTGTTCTTACCTCTGGTTTACAGAACCCATTTAACCTTTGTACATATGGCTCTCATTGGAAAGATGGATACCATTGGTCCTCTACATGCTCTGCTCCTTTGCTCTTAAACGCATGGCACATTTTTCTCTGAAGACTGTCAGTTGAGGCATTCTTCCAATACGGTGCAGGCAACCTCCTTTCTACTCTACAAAATGATTTAAGTTTACCTATTGGGAGAAAATAAACAATGTCTCTAACACGCATGGATCGGACACCCACCAGACACACAGAGGAAGTCATCAATGGACGTGATGTCGTCCACGGCGTCAGTGAGGATGCGGACCTGCTTCTCCCACTGCTCCTTGAACAAGTCCATGTTGTCCTGGGCAACTTTACTGTTGGGCTTGGCAGCCAGAGCCAAGGCCGCATTAATCACCTGCAATCACCCAATTACAACCATTAAAGCTCCATTAGAGCAAAGCCTTCAGCTACAACATTAGAATAGGTTGATCGCACGATCTCCATCAAACACAAACGGACACAAGCACTGGGTTGGACTACAACATGTAGTCATTCTTTTGAGTGATTAGAGACATTTAAAGTACAGGATTAAAATAAGAGCGGCTCGTAGTTGTACGGTACGTGTTTTTGTTAAAGACACACATTTTGGTGGATAATAGAGCAAATAATGAATTGGTGTCATTGGAGGAAATTGAAAAAGAGAAAATGTAGTGTATTGGTGAGTTCTGAACAGACCGATTTGCCGAAAAGGCACTAGAGTTTGGCAGTTGTAAAGGGGTTCTGAGGGGATAATGTCAAAATTGGGAACACATCAAATTTTCCATTTTAACACTTTCTTTGGAAATCGCAACACACAAGATGTGGACTGGCTTAGAAACACCTTAAGATTCTGATTCTAGGTATTCCCAGTAATGGACAAGTAAAGTGGTAAAAAGATAAATAGAGAATTGGGAGTGCAAGGGTGCAGCAGAAGGGTATGACAGTGTGGTCTGGAAGTGAACAGTCAGGTACCTGGGGGCACAGCACCTCCAGCTGGGAGGCGGCCATACGGACCAGCTTCACTCCTTCCTCGTTGTTGGAGATGGAACACGCCAGGTTGGCCACCTGAAAACAAGACGCACTGCTCGGACACAGTAACACTGACATGGGGCTGAGTCCGTTTACTGAGCGAATAGATGCGTTGAATGAGGAGTTAAGAATGAGGGGTTAAGGAAGGGCGATAATTGAGTTAAAGTCACGTATGCAAATATGAAAACAGGGAAATCAGGGAAGGTGCTAAGCTGAATCCGGTTGCATCCTGTTATCAGAAATACAATGAAATCAGTTTCATGTGGAAAACAAATCGGCGGGAGATTGTTTCATGAAGCATAAACAAGAAACACCATGAAATTGAAACTCCTTACATTAGATTACATAAAAATAGAGAATAATTTATACATTATCTCTGCAATTGTCAGGTGCTAGAGTTGGAGGGGAAGCGAGAGAGCGCGTAACTACATCGAAACGAGTTCAAGGGGTGCGTTCCAAAACATTCAGGGCAATCAAGAAACCAAAGCGGTAGCGCCGTTGTTTACACTGGACAGACAATGCTCACTGCAATAGCTGTAATGTGAAATGCAAAGCTGGCCAGGGAAACACAAGCTACCTGAGGAAACACCTGTTCAAATTCAATATGCATCCAAAACTCAGGAAGTGTAACGGGTTTAATAGCCTTACGTTTGAAAAAACTGCAGCTAATGTAAGCACAAATACAGCCAGTGCCAAAGAGGTTAAACCCTCCGTGGACCATGAAATTGAGGCATCGAAACATAAATTGACAGGTAATGAATGAGCTAGTTGTATTTTTGTGGTTGGAGATAACTGGGCTTTTTTCACTGTTTTTGTGGACGTTAGCTTAGCATTTTTTTGGTATGTCCGAAAACTGAGTATGAATCCAATGGTACATGGATAGTATAGTATTTATGGGTAAATGCTACAACATGAGATATTGAATTACCTAAACACACACACTCTTAAGTAACATACGTTTCGCTTTGCTAGGTGCGATAAATGTTGTAAAACAAAAAAAAAGAAGAAAAAAAAAGACTTGTTATCATCATCAGGTGACAGTTCTGGAGTTGTGTAGTTTACGCTCTCGCTTTCATTGACAGGTCGACCAGTCAGACTGCCAACCTGCCCTTGTGTCAGAGCGACAGCCCCAGAGGTTACACCCTGCACCCAGGCGCAGAAGTCGTCACCCGACCGGAGTCCCTAGCTGCCACGACTCCTGGGAGGCTATCACATGGGCTAACTCCAAGACACACGACAGCTTTCTCACACTACGCTGACAGACTGACAGGCTGGCAGGCTGGCGGGGGTGGGTTTGAGAGGGGGAGATTGGGGGATTGTCAAATGTGATCAGAAATACATGTGCGGTAAAGGACTGCAGCACTTTGGGACTTAATATAGTCAATTGAAAAGTGAAGCTCATATCAGGACATATTTTTTTATCACATAGGCCTATAGCTAAAAGAAAAATAAAGTCTCAAAAATCAAATAGTTAATTTGTCCGACTTCGTTTTTGCTAGTTTGGCTGACAGTTCTGGGGAGAACTTCTCAAATATTAAATCATCCAGGTGCCTCTGCTGGCCTACAATCAGAGAGGCAAATATTCCAGACTCCCAAAACCCCAGTGCAAGCAAAAGAGCTGAGCCAGCAAGATCTACAGAGGCTGCCCCCATGTATAATTTGGGAGTACATTTTGTTCCATTGACTAACAAATCACACACCAACACTGCATTTTATAAACATTGTTGTATATTCTGCCCCAGAGTGACAATGCATGCCAATTGAACGCCAGATTCAGGTCAATCAGACAATCTATTGGTAACTATGCAGAAGCAGAACATTTAGGAACGGGAGTGCCAAAACCTAATGGGATTATACAATAGAAAGAACAGCCAAAGCATCTTCACATTATGCCAAAGGTAAAAAAATTCTCCTGTGGACTTTTCACCAGGGACTCTGTCTCTGCAAAGTTTGAAAGAATTGCTGAACCAAGACTAAAATGCAGCCAGTAGGACTAGAGAATTGAACTAAACAGAGCGTTGATTGGAGCACTGTTACTGAACGCACCACTGGTCACACGAGTGCCAGAGTGGATGAGAGTCTCTGTAGAATCCTCTTTTTTTTTCCTCCCTCGCCTCTATTCTTCAACAAGCCTTTCCTTCTCTCACTCTGGAGAATTCCTGCCAGTACTTTAAAAACAATTTTTCTGCCTCTGATGACATCTATGCTAGCATTCTAGCATTCGAATAGATGGAGACACATGACCATGCAGAAAAAAATAATCACAGCGCTATAAAAAACATGGTTTCACCAGGGACACAGCTTTTGGTCTTCTTACCATAATTCACTCTGAAGTGTTATAGGCTATTTCTAGCCTATAACACACTGGTGCTTCACACCACCAAAGTGATGGTCGAATTTGCTCGCCTTCAAGGCACAGATCATACATTATGCGCCGCTCTTTGCTACCTGATGAAGTTATATCATTAAAAGCGTTCATGCCACCCATTTCTCACGCCAAAGACCCGACCGTTCAGTCAACTGTCAGACGGGTGTAGGGGCTAAACAAGTGTTCAGTGCAAAATCTATCAAAGCATCCGTTTAAATTAACAGATTTATCGGCATGGAAATCAATTTGTTCCACAAATTTGTTCCCAACACGTCACTTATAATTACAAAAAGCATAACTTTAATTTAAAGTAACATTAAAGCTATTTCATAGATTACACACCATTAGGTAAATTGGCAATGTATTTTGTAACTATAAATTGATTTGTGATCATTGAAAATGTTGGGATGGGAAACTCATTTCAGTAATTAAGCATAGGTTTATGGGAAGTGTTAAAGAAATGGTCAATGCCCAAACATTCATCAATGTTTTCAACTGCTGAGTCGATCGGTAGTGTAAAATAAGAAAGACGATAAAAGCAAAAGCCTATAATTAGGAGGCCATATAATGAATATTACATAGATATCCAACCTAACTAAAAAAAGGCCATTTTAATCACTTCATGACACAGTGGACACTTTTATAGGCCATCATTTGCCGTTTACAGTTTACAGACCGAGTGAAATGGCAAGTATGGCCAAGATGTTCCCTTCCTCATGTTGAGAGGACCCTGTTGTGGCGATGCTGCGAGTGGTCTGTGGCCATTTACTCTTGAGCGTTAAGCATATTCCGCCTGGAAACAGGGAAAGAGCGGCCCTTTGCAACTCAGTCATTTTCTACGGCAGCGTCCAGCTGACTGTGCAATCCACTGCAGTGTAGGAACGGGCCACTGTGTCATCTACCCACTGTACACCTCTTCTGGATGTAGCGACATGTGGAGGGATTTCTTCATCTTTACTTGTCAACCAAGGCTCTACAAGATACAGGCTATCGTCTAAAGCCATGTCACAATGTCGCCGTGGCTTGGATCTCTGCTCCACCAGTCGGATAGATCTATTATTTACCATGATAAACATTCTGTTGATTGAAACATCTAAAGCACTGCAGGACCCTCTCAGTGAAGCTCTGTAGCAAATGACGGCTTTGCTGAAACCAAACTACGTTTTTCTTATTCACATGTTTCTTATTCACAAAGAAACTGAATTGATGTAAATCAAGCCGGCCACATTGTTTGGTTCCCTTCATAGGCCAAGGGGATATTCTACCGCTGAAATCTCCATCTCTTTGATAACAGCCATGAACAACCAATAATATGGCCTTGAGGCAACAAAGCTAATGTTCGGACTATTTTGCCCTCTGCCTTTAAAAAAAGGACATTTTACTAAGTATAAAAACATAAATATATATAATAAATGAATAAAATAACTAACTGAATAAGGATAACCTTTAAAATACAATTAAAAAGCATGGCATATTTCAATAAAAAATGTCCAAGCAAAGTTTGAAAGAAGCAACAAATAAAAATGTCAGGGTTTGTCTGTTTGTAAAACACATCCCAGTTAAAGCAAATTAAAACATGAAGTACATTGTACTGCAACACAACAAAGATGTGTAAGGTGCGGAAAAAAACATTTATAAGACCTGGTCAAACTGGATTAGTGTTTGAGGGCTATGCAGCAATTTAATGTTTTAAAAGCATTGCCAGATTAAGTGTTGCAATTTCAACTGCAATTTTCTGCAGGAAAGACTAGTCATTTGAAGAACCAAGTGGCAAGAAGCAAACTCGTGACAAATGCTATTACACAGCAGTTTGACACATTAAAAGCGCTTGTCTACTGCTGCAGGACCTCCCAGTAAGGAGTACTGGGGGTAATCAATTATTGTGTCCTTGTTTTGTTATTTAGAAACTCTATCAAACAATAACATAAAATTGTATTTAAAAACTATATTGGAATTCAACCCCATTGGTTGAATTTTCACATAGTAAATAAAGTTCCTCGTTTATGGATGTATTGCAAGAATATTTAGAAGACTCATTCGAAAAGTTATGAGATTTTCATGAATGGATGGAATGTTTCTAAGTGTATTGTTCCATCTCGGTTTTTGACTCATGTTGATACTTTTTGCTTGGTCATTATGGCAAAACCTTATGGCTTTAAAATGTACGTATCTTAAAACTATGTTTCAATCAAAATGTTGATATTTAATTCATTGTAAAAGTAGGCTACTTGAATACAGGTATTGACGGGGAAAGAAATTTAATAAAACGCAATCATAAATAAATATGAAATGAGTTGAAAGCTTTCTTATTCCGTCGTTTTTTAAATTAACAGGGAAAACTAAAAGGAGAGAATAGCTTTTCGCACACACACACACACACACAAGTTGTTGCATGTTTCTCAGTCCTCGTCAAGTCGCGTCAATGCCAATCATATTAAGTACCGGAGCGTAAGGGGAGTCGAATCATGTCAGCCTATATTGCCACTGCTGACATTTGGGCCACCCCAAGGAGCCACTCTAGGGGCTACCTATCAAGGACGCCTCGGCGCCTTCTCCCGGAATTCCCACACCAAGCTCCCCTCCTACCCGGAAGGCCACCCGGCGACAACAAGGCCCGGGCAGTGGCCCATGGGAAGAGGTCACTTCCAAATGCCAGCCTATGACACGACACCGGCGGTGGGGATTGAACGGCAACTAATGAGGACAGTTAATGTTTCCGTCAGCTCCTTTCACTTCTGACTCGTGCCTTGCCCTCGACGTCTTTCCACTTTCTGCATTCGGCTCTGGGGCTGCGGCAACGCGGATTCCAAGGCCAGGTCTATATTTAGAGCTTTTTTTTCTGAATTTATACTTAACAGTTAGAGACTTAGGGATGCTAAAATAAAAAAAGGACCATATTTTACAATCTTATCAAAAGTATTGCAAAGCCTCAGCATCACCATTTTTGTGTGCATAGGTTGTATTTCTGTGACTTGTACTCTGCCTGGTACAATGAATTAAGAGGATGGCCAAAGTGCACGTTAATGTGACAAATAGCCATTGTCTTGCCAGACTTCTGGGATTTTATAGAGGAGCTGGTTAAAGTTCTGAACTAGCCATAGAAACTGCAGATTCATTGATTACACAAAACATTAAAACCGTTGCCATCTAAATTCTCCACCCACTCAGTGGTAAAACCGAGTGCCTACAAGGGTGATTTGCATTGGGCAGGGAGAAGAGAAACAATCTTAGCACTTTACATAACCCATCAACATGTAAAAGAGAGCCGCAGACTCATTAGCAAGTATTTCAATGTGTAAAATATCCAACAACTATGAAATACAGTTATCATTCCTTCAGGGAGAAAGTTGACCCTGGCTATCTTATTCTTGATTCCAGGGTTGGGATGATCTCGGCCACTGTTGCATCTGTGAGCTCTACACAGCCTTGAAAATAGACTAATATTGTGCGTGCTTGTGCTTTTTTGCGAGTGTGTGTGTAAGAGCTACAAGTTAAGGATTTGGTGAAACTATGACAAAAATATAATTAAAAGTATTTTCAAAGTCACCAGTGTTCGCAGACATCTAAACAGACAATTCCATTTGACAAATGGCAATCTAAAATAGAGCTTAATTAAACCAAAAATCTGTAATAATAGCATTTATATTTCAGAGTAAGTACCTCAATCAGCTTGTTGGCATGTTCGCGGAAGACCTGTGCGTACTCCTTGACCTCCTTCTCATTGCCATTCTTGGCTGCCTCGATCAGGACCAGCAGAGGAACGTTGGTCTCCAGGAAGGAGTCAGAGACATGGTCCATGACAGCTTTACGCAGCTGAGGGAAATTAAAAACCGAAAATTGAAATCAGAATCTTGCATTTTACATTACTGCATAAAACCGTGAGGTTCCCGTTCCTTAGATATACATGAAGGCCCACACCATCGAGATACTGTGCATAGCACATTCAATAATAATACGAGAACAGGGTAGATAACCATTTAACATACACTATCTGCAAAATAAAACTTTTAAGTAAGAGGGAAATGCATATATTTTATGCTCACTTTGCACAAATCAATGAAGTTAAATGGATAAATGCAGGGCTAAGAGGGGAAGGGAATATAACAGACCTGGCGACGCAGGTCCCTGGTCTTCTTGGTCATCCTGTCGATGGCGGTGTTCAGGGCATCACTCCTGTCTTTCCTGCCCGCCTGAAACATACATTAGAGAGGGACACAAGGGGTGAGTTACTGATTGACACCTTTTTTTCCCCCCCAAACGCTCGAAAGAGTCAAGGGAATGGGTATGGAACCTTTGAACCATATTTTGCGAGAATAGCCTATTGGGCATCCACAGCGCAATAAATACACATGATATATTAAATTAAATAATTTGATTGGTATATATTCTGCTTTTACTTATTGGGTCCAATAAACTCAAAAAGCTATCAATGCTTTTTTTTCAATTTTCCCCATTAGAATAAAACATTTGAAACCTTCAACACTTAAAAACATAAAAACGTTTTGATTCACAGCCTTGCCATCGCAGCATAAAACACACGCTTCCAAAGCATTCCCCCACAACAGCATGAATGGTTGTAGCACTGATCTATCCACCCCCACCCCACACACGCAGTGCCCTTTGCCCATCAGGGGGTCATGTACATGGTTACCAGCCAGGGAGCCTCATCGGTGTTAATCCACCGTGGCTTTGTGAAGACAAAACGCAGTGCTGTGGCAGAGGTCTGCACTGCTCTGCCTACACTAAATCAATCCCACTTTAGTCATACCTAGTCTATGCGTCGTATTCCCAGACATTAGAGGTTACGCGGTTCTTCCCCCAGTAGCTGATGCAAGGGCAGTTAGAGATTGCGGCATAATTCACAATACTAAAGTCGAGGCTACCTCCATTTTCTCTCCCATAGGACAGATTTAGGGACATTCTTTGTCGGCCACATCAGCAGTCACAGGGGCTGTGCAGAAATCGTTTAAATGAAAATAAAGGGGTTCTTTGTGGGCATAATGATCACAGAGTCTGCGATATTGATCCCACACCAGCAAGTCCCCTTAATTGGGCCTCCAATAAGAACACTGCATTGCACTCAATTTAAACAGCATTCTGAGATCAAGATTTGAGGCTGGAGCCAGCCATATCCACGGAGTATAGATCATTTCAACTGCGAGACATAAACGGTTCCATTTTTCCCACTCCCGCCCTCACACATTCAACCGAGTCCCAATAGGAGATCGAGGCGATCATACTTTAGTGGACAAGGATGGCAGCGAGTATGCCAAGTGACCCAAAAAAGAATACAAAAAAAAGAGGAAAGAAAATAGCAGACAGATTCAGGACTCTATACACTGAGTTTGGAGTCAAAAAGACAATAAAGAAAAGGTTATATTTGGCTGCTTCGATTAATATTTAAGTGATGCATGAACAATAGATGGAAAAAAAACAAAGAGTAACACTCTGTACCAGTGCTCATCATAATTCTCCAACAGATGTTAACACAGAACCGCAGATCACAACCATTTCTTTGGTGCGGGAGCTTTTGTACTTTGGACGCCTGGACCGTTTGCTGGATATCAATTTCCCAACAAAGCCTGAATTCTTAATGCGATTATGTGTGCATTCTTAGGCTTAACACAAACAGACACAGAGGGAAACGTGTTTGCTATTGCCACTGCAGCTTATGTTCAGGTGTAAACATGTAAGCTTTTGTCAGGTCCTGGCATTCCTGCTTAGAATGTGAACCTATGTTTTGGACAATACAGGTACATAGAAAGGGGGAATGAGCACAATGTTACTATTGGTAAAAATCACTGCGTAAATATTTGGTTTCCCACCAGCTGCCAAGACGCGCAGTGTTATCAATATTTTTGGTCTCTCTGCAGTCCCTGGAGTTTTGTATGTGGATGAGCCCCAACACCGTCATGTTCAACTCCTGGCATAACCGAGGTGTAAGCACGCGGTACTCACCACTGCCATAGCCACACACGGCTTCACGTCACTCCAGGGATGTGCACAGTCCAGTTTCAGAATGTTATCTTGTGATTATTTTGCTAGCAGTTGCCAGTCGCAAGTGTAGTACAGAATAATAAGGGGAAAGGAGAGTAAACGCGCTATAGAAAACTATAAATTATAATAAGAAAATCTCAGAGCAAGGATGGTTGCATTTTGTGAAGGTTGCCAGTCAGAATACGCAAAACTGCGGCTATGATGTTTTATAACCATTAAAAGATTTCCATAATTGTCGTAATATATTCCCAAGAAATATTTAGTCAGACACATTGGATTGCAGCTACATTTCCATGCATAACCTCTGCCAAATGTGTGGCATGTAGCCTCATTGAATTTCCTCCATCACATCAACATTAGCCTTTATGGCCATTTTTTTGGTTTATTGGTTTAACAATTAGGGAGCACCAAGGTCACTCACTGCTGATCACTGAGCCTAAGGTACCTACTGAAAAATAGGGTAGGATATCCCAATCCTATTTCATATAAACCCAACAGTATTGACCTACTTTGGAGTTGGAATGGGACAGAGGATTTCTTTATGCACTGTACCATTCAGATGCTATGCTAATTGCCACATAGTATAATATTAATACCCATGATCCAAATATCTTGATGCTGGATATAGTATTGGAAATGCATCATTTACAATACACTATTTTAACTTGAGTGCATCCATCTAGTGGAGTTACATATTCCTGATGTGTCTATTCAGAATCTGTCTTTGTCAATTATTTAAAACCAATGCCCAGTGTGAACATGAGTTACTTAAATGTACTCCTCGAAATGCCAAATTTAATGACCAATGAACTTGAGCATGAACTATCCTACAGAGCCTGGTTTACTTTCTAAAAAGCCTTACATCAATTAAAGTGCATATTCCGAGTCTGGAAATTAAATTAAATATGAAATGCGTACATGTTGAAATAATGTTTGGGGATTAAAACGACAAAATGCTATAAATATACATACATTTATACATAAATCTTTAAATTATTATAATTTTATTTTGCTAGGCCTGTAGGGGAATTGTTTGGGTTGGAAAATGCTTTATTAAAACCCTGTGCAAAAAATAAAAAGACCAACAAATCTAAAAACAAAATGTGATTCTTTCAGCCAATAATGAAAATGAGTCAGCTTTAAGATCACTCTGATGGCCTTGTGTTTTACCCCAATAGGCATTTCGTCCAAGCATTGTTATGTTACTGCTGCTTTGATTAAACTTCAGATAAGCTGGCAGCACTTCATATGGCCATGCTCAAAAATTAAAGAACCACACTCTGGAGGTCTGAATTATAGATTACAACTAGACACACTTTCTGTTCTGTAGACATATGGGGTTGAGAACCCTCTTGGGTCACCCTTTGCAATCTATAAGGTTTCACTATGAAATCACAGTTTTCTTTGATAAATCCATTTTGCTTATAGTTCTCAAATGTATACGACTAACATCGAGGAGAGCCTCAGATTTACAGCCATGGTTAATTTCAACAGTGAGCTGCCGCAACACGTTGAGATATCAATATTCTGACTATGACGAGCCAGTGGGAGGAGGAATGGACGCGAGGGGGAGGGGGCAGATCGAGGTGCGCACATGCAGCGCGTACGAGGTAGAGAGCAAGTTACTGAGCAGGGGAGTGTGTCTGTGTGTATGAGAGAGGAGGGGAGAGAGAGAGAGAGGGAGAGAGAGAAACGGCACTGATGATCGACGCCAGGCTGCCACCACTCTGTAGCATTGAGTGGCTGCAACAAAAAGCACAGAATAACATCCACGACTGTGCTCTGCTTTTTTCCCCCTCTTCTCCTGCGTCTCTGCTTGCCGACGAACACTCCGCACATTGCGCTGCAGAGGCGGTGCCGAGACTGAGCTGGCGAGAGAATCGGGGGTCTCTGGCATCAACAAGTTAGGGTTTAAGGGACCTGAAGCCATGAAAGGGGAACACTTGATCGTCAATTAGGCAACTGATTTGACATTGTTGCCGTGGAATTGAGTGGAAGGATTTAAAAAGAAGAAAAGGAAGAGGTCGTTCTTTTCACCCGGGGTATTTTTGGACGCAAACGACCAACTTGAAGACGGAGAAAAAGGATTCCTTGTAGAAATGGAATAGATGAGGCAGAGATCGGATCGTAACTAAAACACAGGAAAAACTAAATCCATTGGAATAAAAACATTTTGAGGAAATGGAATTTCCGATTTTGTTCTTACTGGACGGGCTCTCTACTGCTTTATTGAAGAGGCTGAATTATTTTGTGTTTACTCAAAAGGGTTTTCTCCCTATGGAATTGTGTTCCATCTGGCTGCTCCAAGAGTCTGCGGATAAAGACAGTTGAATGCAGCCTCCAATGTGCACAAAAGAATGGGTAAGTTAGTCCTTTTATCCGTCAAATCTAGAGCTGAATAGGGAGCAAGAGTAAAAGAGAGCGAGGCTGAAGACTAAAAGGCTATTGAGCCCTGCCCGTGTACGGCATTTGTCCTTCATCTTCCCTATTCATTAGCCTTCATTTTAAAACATATACATTTCTAATGAACGATATGCGCTTCATTACTAACAGATATATCTACGATGAGGATTCATACTTTTAACAAATGATTTTAGAATTGTGGAACTTGTAAAAAATGTAATAGTTGTATTTAAGCAAAAAGGAATTATTGAGCAAGAAAATAAAAAAAAGCACACAATATGTCACAATACCAACTAAGACGTCATTAAGGGTGAGCTAACTAAACGGGTCATGTTAAGTGGTTTTCTTTGAGCTCATTAAGATACAAAAACCTTCCTCACAGAAAAAAACATGCACAGCGACTGAAAATCCTCATTCAATTTGATTAAGAAAGTCTGTAGTTCACAACGCATTGAAGAGAAAAAAACAACGCAGGGAGACAAGAGCATGTTGCCATGCATCAGCAATAAGAGCTCTGCAGAGATTTGCTTTCCCACCTCAGTTCATTTTTATCTTTGAACCCACCCAGGTTTCCATTCAAGGTGGCCATTGGTGGGACCCGCACCAACGGCACTCTGTCTATGTCTGATCAGCATGCTGCTACTGTGTCTGCTGCCTCCTGCGTCGTGCACAACCTGCCCTCAGAAATGCCGCTGTGAGGACCTGCAGTTCTACTGCGACACGCAGGGGCTCCAAGCGCCCCCAGATGGCGTGGACAAGGGGGCCTTGGGGCTGTCCCTTCGCCACAACAGCATCAGCGAGCTCAGCCCCGACCAATTCTATGGCTTCAGCCAGCTCACCTGGCTCCACCTAGACCACAATCAGATCACCACCGTTCAAGAGGACGCCTTTCAGGGCCTCTACAAACTCAAGGACCTCAACCTGAGCTCCAATCGCATCACCAAGTTGCCCAACACAACCTTCATTCACCTCATCAACCTACAAATATTGGACCTATCCTTTAATCAGATGACTGCATTGGAACCAGAACTATTTCATGGACTGAGGAAGCTCCAGATTCTCCATCTGCGCTCCAACTCCCTCCGTACCACACCTGTACGGGCCTTCTGGGACTGCCGCAGCTTGGAGTATCTGGGCCTGAGCAACAACCGTCTGCGGAGCTTGGCCAGGAACGGCTTTGCTGGGCTCATTAAGCTCCGAGAGCTGCATTTGGAACACAATCAGCTAACCAAGATCAACCTAGCCCATTTCCCTCGCCTGGTGGCCCTTCAATCTCTCCATATACAATGGAATAAGATCAACAATCTGACCTGTGGCATGGAGTGGACCTGGACCACCTTAGAAAAGCTGGACTTAACCGGGAATGAGATCCGGGTCCTGACACCTGACGTGTTTGAAACATTGCCAAACTTAAAGATTTTGCTTCTGGATAACAACAAACTGAGCAGTCTGGATCCACTGGTCATGGATATGTGGAAGTCACTGGGCACCATTGGTCTGTCTAGTAACCTTTGGGAATGTACCAAAAGGATCTGCTCTCTGGCCACATGGCTGAGTACCTTCAAGGGGAGGTGGGAACATTCAATCCTTTGCCATAGTCCAGAATATGCCCAGGGTGAGGAGATACTAGATGCAGTGTATGGATTCCAGCTCTGCCATAACTTTTCAGCACCAGTTGTACAAACCATTAGCACCACCACGGAGGCCACTACAACCCCAGAGGTCACAAGCTCGCTTTTCGGAATAATGCAGCAGACAGCCACACAGGACTATGCAGAGGATTTTGGGAGCTTTACCACGTTTACCACCACCACGACGACCACTACTAAACCACCACGCACTGCTCCGGCCACCACTACCACGATGGAGGAGGCAGCGGTCACAGATGTCTTTGAAACAGACAATACTGTCCTGACCGATCGGGTTATCATTGGAACTATGGCCCTCCTGTTTTCATTCTTCGTCATTATTTTCATTGTGTTCATCTCACGTAAGTGCTGCCCTCCCACCTTGCGCCGGATACGCCACTGCTCGGCTATTCAGAACCGCAGACAGATGAGAACGCAGCAGCGCCAGCCTATGGCAGACCTTGCCACACAGGTACCCTATAATGAATACGAGCCCAGCCATGAAGAAGGAGCCCTTGTCATCATCAACGGTTATGGGCAGTGCAAGTGTCAGCAACTGCCTTATAAAGAGTGTGAAGTATGAACTCTTATTTATTCCTAGAGCATATGGTTTGCCATTTGACCATTTCAGATGATACAGGGTTTGTTTGTTTTTATTTCCAGTTTCTATAAATATATATATATATATATATATACAAACATAATTTCTACGTTTTGAGATTATGAGAGCTGTTGAATGGGGAAATGAGGAGGGTTGGCTTTGACAGTTATAGGACGATGTAGAAATGTTCACAAATTTATTTTTCTATGGATGCAGAGTTGTTCATATCAGGCAGGGGCAATCACTTTGAATGGGAAACTAAACTGTGAGATTTGTCTCCTCATTGTCAATATATTCTGCAGCACAGAGTGGATAATTAGCCAGAAGGCCCTCTGCTAAACGAAGATTTAGTGGGGAAAGATTAATATACAAACAAACGTGTTTTCATATACAAAGTTACCAAATAGACTCTTTGATGAAGTTTATATAATGCACCAGACACAAGAATTTGATTGATAAATCAAATTAGTATATGTTTCCTTCCCTCGTTATGAATAAAAAATGATAAATGGTAAGTCACCGTCAGGTTCCCTCTCAATTTGGATTCCTTCAAATTTTATTCTACGAAATTCTGTTAAAATTAAAGACATGTTCAGTTTTATCCTTAATTAATTTGTTTTCATATGTTTAAGTACAAAACATTTCCATGTACCATTTGTACAAAGGTTGATGGATAATTTATCAAAATTACTGTTAAATGTTTTATTGGCTCCAGACACTCACACTGTGAATATAATTTCAAACAAATTAACCCACAAACCATTGTTTACTTGCAATCCAATATATATATATTATTTTTTTTACTATTCAATTACTAAGGAGAAGAGGTTAAACGGTTTCAAACTTAAGATTGTGTTTCCCTAGGGCCCAGTGGAACATCCTCTTCATTAATCGGGCCTGACAAGCTCAAGATTTAATCAATTACGGCCAAGCAAAAAAAAAAAAAAAAAAAAAAAAAAAAAAAAAAAGATGCGTCCCAACATGTCACCCACCCCAGTGATGAGTTATGTTATTGGATCACTCAAAAGTTGTTGTAGACACACACACACACACACACACACACACACACACACACAGTGTTCATCAGTCAAGAACATCGCTTAAAAACATTCGCTTCAAAAACCTAACCAATTCATCAAAGAGGGTTTTGGCTCTAAAATAAAAAACCACAGCAGAGAAAGAGCCAGTCGACAGTGCAGTCCAAACTTGGGTTGATGGAGCAAAATTAGCTCTCGTGATACGCAAACAGGGGAGCCTGGGTCAGGAGACATTTGTATGCAGCAGGGCGAGGACGTGCATTAGCATCAGACTAAAGCCGCTGCAGCAGCTCCGCAGCTCTTTGTGTTCGACTGGGCTGTGGGGGCAGGGTGGACCAGAGGAAGCAGGCAGAGGTGATGGGATGGCGAAGAGGGCCGACTAACAGGCTAGTAACTAAGGTTTATCTGAGCCAATGAATGCCCTTCCTGACAAGTAATGGAATTTCATACAAGCCAACTGTAGTTTGAAAAAGGGGGGATTAAATGTGAAACATTGTCCTGACAGTACAGCAAAGATGATTCAGAAATAGGATTGAGAATGCGACATTGGGTCTTTCGTTTTGCTACCAGTTCATGTAAAAAATAAAAAAGAGGTGCCGGTAGCATTGTTGTGATGTCCTATTTTAAGAGTATGAAATCGTTCCATCACCGAGTTTAGCTTTTGGATTCATTACTACAACCGATTTATATCATAATAAATAAAAGCAACTTGAGGAGTTGGTGCAACATTTCCGTCTGTAAGCAATCATAAAGCAAACATTGGCAGGTGCTCCATTGATGGCTCTGCAAGATGTCATCTGTAGGAAGCATGACTTTCTACAGAATTTGCATTATTTAGACTTGCCTTTTCAAAACAATATTATCAATTAATTTCATCTTGTCATCTAGAAGGCTAGTAAGTACCTAGCAAATGAATCAGAGGGTGAACTGAAAGAATATACACATCCATCTTTAATAACTGTAGCAATTTAGATCCTGACAATAACACCATACTGTAAAAGGCCAACTGTCAGTGTATACCAAAATCAATTGTATTACTTTCTTAAAACCCAAGGGACACCGACTACATTATTCACCAAATGCTATGATCCCATTTGTTTCTACTTCCTTCTCAATCGCAGTTGCTCACAATTGCCCTTCAAATCAGTCTTGCATGTTCAAAGTCAGCACAGAGTTATTTTTATCTTAATGTAATTCAGCAAACACTGTTGAGAAGCCTTGTTTTTGATAGTGGGGAGGAATGGGGATGCGTGGATTTTTAATGTTCTGTCAAATCACTTGACATTTCACTGTTTAAGATGAAGCTTGTACCAAGTGACAAAAGAAAAAATCCACACAATTTGTAGAAATATGCATCCCTTTGCACTCTGGCTCTTTGTCAACTGTTTTCGGTTCTTGTCATACTCTTGCCCTGTTCCCGTTCCTGCCTAAATAGAAAAGAAAAAAACCACCCCCTTTCTCTCCCCCAACCTCTTTGTGCAAAATGAATGCTTTTCTCCTCCCTGTCCCTTTTGTATTGTAATATGTAAAATTTCATATCTGTAAAGTGGATAAGATGTGGCAAACAAAAAAAAAAGTCTTACCCCTCCCCCATCCCTTCAAAACATATATTTTTTAAATAAAATGACTACAACTTACTGAGTGTTTGCTTCCTGATGGGTGCGTACAAGTAGGGGTCTACGGTTAAACAAATTAGTTCTAATCAGAGCAACGATTGAAAGGACTTTCAATTGGGGCAGTTTGAAGTATTATTTCTAATTAATACATGTCCCATTGAGCCAAATGTTTACCACTTCTAAAACTGACCATGACATGCAGAAACGTCCAAATCTTTCGTTGAAAGATGGAAACAATAGACCAAGCAGGAAACGATTAGGAAGTAGATTCAGGCTATGATCTATTTCCCTTCAATACTGAGAAGCAAAAATCAAATACCAATACAGTTCAAGCCCAGTCCTGCACAGACAAACTAAAATAACATGCTGCCTGAATTATTCTCATCAAATGGAGGGACATTTGCGCGAGCCATCCCAAGCCCCAAGGCTTTAATGGTGCTGCAGGAACCATGAGAAATGATTGACAGTGGTTGAAAATGATTATCTAAACCACTGACTCATGATATAAACAAAATAGCAATGAGAGGAATTACCTCAGAATTTTGCTGGAGGCCAACTCATCCTATTAAAGTGTATTTTTCTTGATGCTGGGACTGAAGACCTTTCAGAATGTGCATACAAGGTTGGCCCAATTCAAATACAGAGGTTGCTCCCAAGTGCTCCAGATGGCTCAACTGTTACTGTAAGAAGCCATTGGAGTGTTATAGATTTGAAATTGTAGCCCATTAAAACTCCCTTTTTAAGGCAAGCCTTAAATGTAGGCTTTCTCCGATTATCTAAAGCAGGGAAAACATGTCTGCAACACAGGGTTGTGGTGGCGATGTAATCAATACACGATATCAATGCAGGAGAATTTATTTACAATAGAAAAAGATGTATGTTGCTCTTGAGCATTTTCGTTGAACCAGTCAATGCTTGGTTTGCCTGATTGTGCTTAAGAATTCCAAATGATTAACTGTTGAATAGGGTAGTAAAACTTCAGGGTGGATTGCCATTTTCTCCAGTTGATTTAGACATGGAAGTTTCCATATATTTAGAATTAATATCTAAACAAAAGACAGCATCATGGGGAAGGCCACCAATTGCAGATGGAAAAAGGTTGATTTGACAGTATGAATATCAAAGAATCATGCAAAGGTCATTTTGGTATTTCAGGTTGGCATTGCATTTTGTGCATTTGCCATTTTCCCCTTACGGCAAGAAATGGGCATATACAACCATGGATTTAACTTTGGACTTTTAAGCCATGTAACACCGACACAAGAACCACAACATTATATTCCAAAACACCCCTCCTGACCGCTATATTCTATCAAAAAACATTGATAGAATATAGCTGTTGCATCCATTGCCTTTCAATGCAATGTGACAGAGGGTATCATGCCAAGGGTTACTGAAGGGCTCACTATGAACAGAGAAAATAATGTTTTTGACCTGGAAAAGGGGTTTCCCAACAGCTAATTAGCCTAGAGATGAAGGTCATTGCTTATTTTGTTTGGTTAGATCATTTTCTTCTACAAACATGTACCTGGCCCATATAGTGGGGGACATACACATGTCAATAAATTGGTAAAAAATAAATAAACAGGCAACCGTGTTTTGTTTCTCCACAATAAAAGGCCCATAAAACACAAGGAAAGGAGATAAACTTTTAATTAATGTCAATAAATTATAATGACTAACTTCATTCTGCATAATTTACTATATAAATGGTAATTTGTCATACAATCTCACCATAAACATTTTGGATATAAATTATGCCGTTAAGGTAAATTAAGTAGACTGGATATACCCTTCATTGAATATACTGTGGCCATTAAGTGAAAAAATAAAACGGTGAGTGAGGGACAGACAGACCCATCCATCTACCTACCCATATGGCATCATTTGCTTCAAATCCAAGAATAATCTGCACATGAAGAAACCCCCCCAATAGAAGGATTGTCATAATCATTTGCAATTGAAATTTCCAATTACAAACTGGAAATATAAATTAAACTCTGGAGAGGGTAGTCTCAGAAAGCCCATAATTGTATCCATTTTAGGAAAAGTTAAAATGACCAATTAGTGTCTAATAAGGCCAAGGCAGAGCAGAGTAATTCATTTGAACCTAATGCTGGGTATGCACTACAGGATAAGAAGCCAGATTTTGAACCCGATTTGCCCTTTCCGACTCTGGTCAGCAAAGAATTTACTGAGGATTTATTTTGCAAGATTATCCAGTAGGGATGGGCGTGAGGAATCGATTACTCCTCGTTACAAATGAACTTGGTTGGTGGACAGGCAAACTCGAGTTTGCATATCCACACACAAACAAAGTTTTCTGAAGCAAATTAATACATTTTCTGTGCGGCGCCACTAACGCATGCCGTGGGCACAAAGCAAATTAAATGTATCGAATTTCTGTGTGGCACGTGCCGTGTGCAGGCACGCCAGAATTCAAAAAGTTAAGAGATGGCGGTTAAAGCAAACCAGAGCGAAGAATTGAAATACTTTAAAGAAATAGGAGATCATAAGGTGAAATGTAAAATATGCCAAGCGAAATCGAGTACTATGCGGCAACATATGCTCCTGAAACACAACGGTGAGTTCGGGAAAGCAGACCCGCAGCAACCAAGTGTGTCGGCTATTTTCACCCCCGCAAGACGCAGCTGTAATCCCGGCCGTGTAGAGAAGATCAATATTTCCATAGTCCATTTGCTACCGTTTTATTTGCAGCTTTAAATTATTTGCAATGGTTAGGCTACTTGTTTTTGTTTTTGTTTTATTTAAACCGTTACAGGCCTTGGTTCGACGTGATTTAAATTGTGAGACGCATATTTATTTTTGTAAGGAAAATGTGTTTTGAACGTTTGCAAAAATAAATAATGAATACTCTGATAAATCTGACTGTTTTGATGGAGAATAAGCATTACATGTTTGGTTGGTAATATTGCCGTTCAGCATTAGGCCTATTCCTGCTGCAGATGCGTTGCATTCTAAAAATAGAATTGATTAAACGAGTACTCGATTGATCCTCGAGGAATTCCTTCGATCACTCGAGTTTGGAATTTACTACTCGTGCCCATCCCTATTATCCAGTGTTATGTGGGGTATTGGTAACATTGGATTTACTTCCCCAAACAGTCGGGGAAGTGGCTAAATTCTTATTTGCGCTCCGTCTCCATGGCTTTATCTTTTGTTCTTCAGTAGTTCATTAGGATGTCCGCCATGTTTGCTTAAGCTAAAGACATGTTTTTGATCACAAGATTGAAAAGGATTTCAGATAGAGAATAAGGACTGGATTAATGTGGAATGGAATTGGTTAGTGTGCGGTGTAAGGAGCAAACAAATATATCTTCTATAGTAAGGTGTGTGCTCTCTGGTTCTCTAAATTGACCAGTGTGTTCCAGGCTTTTTGTGTGAATTTTCTAGCATCCATCTGATAATGCGTGCTGCTCCCCTAGTGTGCATTGACATCATAATTAGGTACTCAAAGCACTGAATTTGCAGGGGAAAAAAAGGATCCTTTTGCAGATGCCAGTGTACGGTTACAAACAATAAATCATTTCTTTCCCAAATCAAACCTTGAAATGTGACAATGCTTTTCATTTGTTTGTATTTTAATAACCAAGCAAATATGTGAGTGTATTGAAAGGTAAACATCTGAAATGATCTAAATACAATTTGAAATAATGTGTGTTAGGACAATAAAAGACTTTCTGTTCAAACTAAATGTCCTGTTTAGTTTACAGAGACAAAATATTGGATGTTAAAGAAATCGTGAGCATGATGAAGCATCAGCAGTGAGCATCAAATATATTCATATTTAATCAATGCATACATTGCTGATATCTTGTCTCTGGCAACCCCGAGTCTGACCAGGGCTCAGAAAAAACGCTTTTTCATCGACAACATTTCACAGGACAGGAGGTTACAAAATTGCATCAAAAACACCAATGCTGAGGATACATTTTATTCCCTTCATAGTTTCCTTCAAACCTGACACAAAAACTCAGTCAATCATAAAAAATCTGCACATTTGAACATTCCCAATAACGACCCCCTCTGGTTTAAGAAATACTGCATTGAATTCTCTAATGTGGTGCCTCTAGTCATTTAAACAAGTGAGTAAGCTAATAATTTCTCATTTGCTTTCCCTGCAAGCATAGTAGCCTAATATTTACGTCTAAATATTAACTGTTTGTAAGCCAAGTGCTGAGCTTGAGCAACAGCTCACCAAAAGCTGACTGTCAGGGTCATAGCTTTATCACCTTTTGTCTAGTATGGAACGGTGTTCATTTGAGCAAAAGAGAAGGCACATAAGGTAAATGTGTTAATGCATATTTGCACAGTTAATATCACATAACCTTAGAGTGCCGAGACAAAAAAGGAATGAAAAAAACAATAAGACACCGTCCTTCAGAAGAGAAATTGTGCATTATTTGTAAGAGGGCAGACATTAATATGATTTATCAGTGTGACGGCTGGGTTTGCATGATAATGAAGGTCACTTAATGCGTGTTGTCCTTTCCATCGTTTAACCCCTGCTTCTCAAGGTCAGCATGTTTTAGACCCCCACATACATGATGCTTTAGGTGCGCAAGCATGTCGGTTTCCAGTATGTCATATTGAGACATCATGTCCTAGGCAGTAAACGACTCTTCATCACAAACCAAGTCACAAAATCCATTTAACCTCGTCATTCTGATACACAGTATATGGGAATAGTCGCAAACTGATTTGCCGTTTACTAGACTTCCAAATATATTGCATACTTGTGTCATTGTACACTAACAAAGAACACAAAGGTCAGATCTTAGACATGAATTTTAAATAAGGAAAAAACTGTATTGAAAAGAAATACACGATGGTCCAACACATATTTAGGAACATCTGCTGGTCTTGAAGTCAAATAGTGACACTGTGGCAAATTAATTAAAAACCATGAACTCAAAGACATGTTTTTATTTATAAAATGTCTACCTCACCTGCAAGACACATACACACACAAACTAGAATGGGGTATCGCTATGTCACTTCTTTCTTTCCAAGTTAGATATGGTTAAATATAAGCATGTGCTGAAGAACAAAACTACAATGGAACCAGCTACCGAGTGTAGGCGTTTTGATGGCAAACCAGCCAGTATTGCAGACATCAATTCTGGAAGCAATGAGCCAAACAGAAAACAAAGCTGAAATCCTATTAGTTCACATCAAGAGACCTGAGGTGACATTTGTACTGAGCACTAGCAACAAGGGATCTGCCAAGCTCTGGAAGAAGAGAATTACCACATAAATGAATATAAAGTTACTTTCATTTTTCCCTTCGATCAATAGTGAACACTGCCATTTCTTTTCATATAACCTTTGTTGCTGTGCTTCATATATAAACCGGGCACGGCCCGAATGTGCAGCGATCATTGACCTTCAAATTTGTTACAAGTCTCCCTGACCAGCCCTGCTAAAGGGATTAGGAACACAATATCCGACACCCATTGTCGAGACCAGAACGATACTGGGGAAGGATTGTTCAGTTGTACACATCCAAATGATAGAATGTTGCAAGTTAAGTTACAATGTTGTTATTGTAACTAGACATCTCCATGCCAGTTTACTGAAACAGATATTATACTATTATTTTAATGCAGTTGAAGATTCAGTAGAGACAAAGTCAACATCTATGGCTAAAGTAGCTGTATTCCTGCCAAATCATTTATATTCTAGAGAGTGCAAGTAATATTTTTGCAATGCTACTCTTTAGGCCATTTGTACAGCGATATATAAGTTTTCCAAGACAATAAAAGGCAATTGTCTTGAACCATTATGGAGTTCATCAACCCACTCTCTTTGAATGAGTGAATTTATTCATGACTGGTGCTTTCATGACAGCCATGTCTCATTTGTTGTTTGTCATTTTCCAGTCTTCAATATTTCAAATTAATGTCTGATTTCTTTGCTAAACTGAGCTTGGTGAAATGTCAGTATTTTCTTTCAAGACACAGGAAATGGACTGGGAAAGGGTTCAGAGGTTGAACACAATATCCCACGCAACATCTTTATGGCAGCAGTTAAATAATGCTATTGTCCTTGTCAGGAGAACATAATGGCCACAGAAGGAAAGCAAATAGAGCACCACCTCATTTCGACACGCTTTGCTTTTGATTTATTGATAGTCCTACCATTTGGAATAAAATAATTTAAGGGATGAAGATACATTAAATATGTATTTTTCCAATCACAATTAATTGATTGCACTTATCCACTGTACTCTCATCACATGATTTGAATCATGCATTGATCAGCAGTAGTGAACAATTAATTACTTGAACAGATTACCCTGTAGTTATAAATAGCTTCTGCTGGCTGCAATGGAAAAGATCCTAGATGTTGCTAGGCATCTTGAAATCAACTGTGATTTCAGGTGCATGACAAGGTAGTATATAGGTGAATCATGGTGAGATATCACGAAAGGGGCAACTTTGAAAACTCGTATTCAAACCATAATATATTTCATTTATAAACAATTAATGTTTACCATGTTATTTTGAAAAGATACCAGAATAATGTCCAGGCATGAATTCAAGTTGGACATTTATTGATTTACACATTCTTATAATTCTGTAAACTAAGGTGGCAACAAATGATTATATGTATTATTGTTTATATTATTATTTTGGTTTGGTTTAGTTACCAGAGCTAGATTGATTACTTTTATATTCATCCGACAAGCAGCCAAGACAATTTGATAGGATTAGTGTTATAAGCGGATGACTGGAAACGGTGTAAAGAAAATCAATTGAAAGATAAGCTAATGAAATGATTCGTACGCAAAAATGTTTGCTAGTTTAAAGCACTTAAGAATCAGAATCAGCAGATGGTATTTCAAACAAACAATACATATAGTCTTTGTTGGACCGCAAACAAACCTAAACCTATAAAAAAATCAGTACCTTTCAGGCCAAGCCAATTTTAAGATTATACGACAAGGCTTTGCAATGTCACTCAATATGCACCTATCAAGAGTGCATATTAATGATCTGTTTAGTAAATTATTGTATTTCTATGTAAAATCATTGCAAAATTCATCTGAACTCTTTAGAATTAACAACCCCTAGAAAGGATTGCCAGACTAATGAGAGAACTACTACAGCATCACATCTGCCCTGTGTGCGCTATAGTGTTCACAAGAAAAGCCAGGGCAAAAACAAAGGGCTGTTTGGTTTCGAGGCAAATTTCATATGTGGCTAATAATTATTGTGTCTGACCCCCAGTGACACATTGTGCCTGAGGAGCACACAATAAGAGGGAACCAAATTACAAGACATTGATTCATGTTATTGATATTCGTGTGAAGCCCTATATGATCAAATGTGATCTTGTATGAGCTCAATTTTCCATGCAGAGACCAAAGTGTTGCAGCAAAGAAAATAAGACCGTAGCTACTAGAAAGTGAGCAGACCAGACAACAAGCAATGAATCACTGCTCGAGTCTCAAAAGAGAATACTTCTGAAACCCTGCTAGAACAGCAGTGCGATAATGATTTTTAATATGGTAAAAGGCTTCATGGAGAATGTTTCTTTGACAAAACTTTGTTGATGGTTATTTGAACCAATGATGCCTTTGCACTTTAGTTTCAAGGTGAAATGACATGACATCTTATTATCTGCAACCTCCCTTCTGAAATGTAGCTTGACAAAGCTAAAAAAAAATGCAAACCATTCTTTAAACCCATGTCCCGTTTCTAGCCATGGTTACCTACACTTAAAAGCCATTATTCAATTGTTGTCTTCCATTTAGAGTTAAATCTGATTACTATGAGGATGGCAAGTTAGGTGAGCCACTCAGACATTCTTCCAATGAGCGCAAACAGTGGGAGCATAGTGCAATGGGGATAAAACAGAACACTTCCACTCAGTACAGTTGCCTGAGGCAAGAAGGCCGAGCGGAGGAGTGAGCCGTGTAGAGAGAATCATAATAGAAGACTGAAGACTGTAAGGTAAGAGAAAGAAAAGTTTGAGTAGGGAAGTGTGGTTGTGTGGGGGCGGGCAGCATGCAAATACATCTCAAATGTGGCGAAAATGCAGACGCCTATAATAGTATTTCATTAAAGAGGTCTTACTGATCTAGCAAGAACTTTCAATTATGATCCAACAGATAACGCAGGACACCTGCTGAGGGCTTTTATTTTATTTATTTTTTTGAATGGCATCATATTAATGTCAAAGCGCCATGGCATCGGTCTATTCTGTACAAAATCTTGACAGATGCTGGAAACCGGATATGCATTATTAATCGTGGCAGAAATGGTGAGGCTCAGGAAGTGCCGTGCAAGGCTGTCACGGCACTATGGAATAATGAAGGGCACGCTATGTGGCCTTATGGAAGCACACCATGCACTCTCTACTCTCCATCATCTCTGGATTAAGAGGACTTGTTACAATCTACCATTTAAATGCGCCTTAAAAGGGGAAGGTGCATCGGGAAACATTGAAGGTCATGGCAGTGAACAGGCATCTAAAGCGCACTTGCCACTTTCTGTGGCAGGCCAGACCAACCACCCACTCTCTACCTGACAGCCATTTCCCCCAGAGGCTCTTCTAGGGGGTAATATGTTAAACGGGCCAGTCAATCAATGACTACATGAAAATACAATCCGTTGTCACAGATGGCACTGCACTTCCCTATATTTAAGGCTATAAAATGGTTAATTGTAACCAGAAGTGTCATTTTTTATTCCTTTCCATTTGTAATGTCTAAAACATATGACAAGGAAATGGTTGCACTGGGATCCATGCATCTACTTTTAAGACACATAGCCATTCAGCACACACGATTCTAAGGCATGATAAACTATATGGTCCCCTGAACATTTCTAACACGCCATGGCGAGTTTACTGGTTCAGATGTCAAAGCTACTACCTTGCAAAAGCAAAATAAAACATTACAAATGCATTGATTTGTGAAAGACTAACTAATTCTCTGCCTGAAAGGCCCTCTCATCGTCAATATCAAAAGGGAAAATAAATTCCTGGGTTAAATTACCAGGACGGGATTCAGATGGTGGTTCAAACACTGATTTTGTCAGAGAGGGAGAGAAAGAAACGTCTGGGAAAACACGAAATGAAAAGTAAAAAATATCAATTAAATTAATAGTGAGATTAAGAGGGCAAAACTGTTGCGATGGAAAAAGACCATCAACATCCGCCAGATCGATTCAGAACACTAGCAGACTAGTCCCCTAAGATGGTGCTAAAGATTAGTGTAGCGTACTTTATTTTATAACTGTAATTCCCTTCCATGCTGCTAACAAGCAGTAATCAAGAATTATACCGCCTTAGATAGGATCCGGAGCCAACGTCATCACAAACGTCAGTGAAAAAACAATTTCATGAGGGCATCCGTCACCATGTTTCTGAGATGGTACAACTGACGTCTCATTTTAGAAATGCCTTCTAATGTGGGACTCATTACATTTCCTGCCCCCTAATCTCAGACCCAGAAGCCCTCGTTATGGAGATATTCTCCTGAAGACAACTTATTCGCCCGAGTGGATGAAACTTTGAGTACAGGATTCTAATAATGTATTTCTACGGTTTCCCTTCTACATGGTGTTAACTTGAAACCTTTCCAGCCACTTAATTTTTTTTCATATTACTACTGCTGACTGAGATTGCAGCCGTCAGACTTTAGACATAAATCTGATGTCTGATTTGTGAGACTACTTGTCCTCAGACAGCCTCAATGATTCCAGCTGCTCATTTGAAAACATTAATCTTCATTTTGTCACGGCGATTACATGTACACTTGTGCTTGTGGGGCCACAAATCAATTACAGATCAAGCACAACAAACTCAGCAAAGTAAACTTGCTGTGTACCAAATATTTCATCTGAAACCTATATGAAACCCTTAATGGCTTTTTAGTTTGCGTTGCTGACATGGGATGAAATGGAATTAATGCCGTCTTAATGTGCGACATGCACACCCAGGCATCATGATTTCTTGAGGTAAAGTGTTCCCCCTTACAAGCATAGTGAGGTGTTGGCACTTTTCCGATGCCATCGATTGAGAAAAGGCAGATTTCCTGAGGACAGCAAGCCAAGTTATCTTGAAACAAGTTAGTAAATACAATTGGGATTGATCCCATACTAGACACCCACTTCCAAGGCGTCCTTTGAAAAAAATAGCCCACTATCAACGATTGATAGTATAATTGAAGGTGGTCTGTCTGTGTGATTTACGACTAGTAGAAACAATCGTAAATTCATAAGATGTACATGCATACATATATACCTCGGCGATAGATCCATGCGTCGCAACTTTATGAGGAATAACAAACCTACCAATTTTAAAACCAGCATCGGTTTAAAATCCTGTTAAGAGGGGCGAGTGCTGGAGCCAGGCACAGAGTTCCTCTCCGCCTTGGTGTGTGAAGGGTAAAGAAAATAGGGGTACTTACATTGCCCATATATTCGGACAGAAGGTCCTGGAGAGCTTGGCGGACCGAGTTGCACTCTGCCACGATGCGCTCCCTGCGGTCATCGCGCGTGCATGAGGAGTCGGCCATGAGAGCGGCCCCACTGATTATGCTCTCCAGACGTTCCTCCAGGGAGGGGCGGAAGCGTTCCTCGCTGAAGGCCAGGGGGTCCACGATGATTTGTTTCTATAAAGATACAAGAGGAGGTGAATTACTCATGGGGGTTGGGGGGGGGGGGGAAGCTTGAGACACCACACATCTTTCCCCTCTCCAAGCACAGGGAGCACGAGTTGATCTGACCGAATATGACAGGACAGCTGTAAAACCTAAGGGGAGAAGTTTTGACAGCTTTACTGCATTCACTTTATGAGCCTCGAGCCCCAAACACGATACCTTGGTTTATAGTTCGATCAGGGGGCTCTTGGATCTGTCAAATGAGGGCACCGTCAGCCAATGTAATACACTCTCAACATGTGAACACAGGGTTGAGGCATGTCCTTGCTTTCCAGGGACCGTGCTGGCAAACTTCTAATAATATGAGGGGAACGTTTCACAAGGTTCCTTGTTTTAAGTAAAGCGCCCTCTTAATGTGTACTCGCACAATTAAAGTAAAGCATGGCGATTAAAAATATATTACCACAAAGTGCATGTGATGAAAACATGCCGTCACTGGCTGTATTCTGTAGTCTAAAATTAATAGCAAATCATTTTAATAAAATGTATATCTAACATTAAAGAGAACTATATCCTGCACAATCACCAGCAGTCTCTTAAAGAATCGTGGGCTAAAAATAAAATATAATGAGCTTTGTTAGGAATAAAGAACTTTTTTGAAGAATAATTGGCCTTGAAAAGACGAAGCACTGTTCTACACAAGTAGTTTATATAGAAGTTATTATTTGAAATGCATATGAAGCTTTCCTAATGGGGAACACCACTGAAATATATATTCAAGTGCCAGAGCTGATAAATAATGAAGTGTCGTATGGTGAGGGAGCAGTATCCCTCGACAGATGAGCCCAAGAATACATGGCAAGATAATACATCTACCTCGGAGCCTCAGATGAGCTGAAACTTAAAGAGAAGGCTACTTTTCTAGATGACACGCAGAAAGAACACTTGTTCATGTCCAATTTCATGGGGGCAGGGGTGCCACGGGTGGGCCCTGATTAACGCGCTGCAGAAGAATTGCGAGGGGGTACGGTATCAAAAACAACGCTGGCGGCGTGAAGAGGAGGAAAGCAATCTTCCACTAGGACGCAAAAAAAACATTTTTTGCCGCCAAGATATTCAACAATTCAGTTTTTAGAAATCCGCTTTATTAGGCAGCCCACCTTCCATCACAGCTCACTACCAGCCCCCTCTATTTTATCTAATCTGACCTCCTCTGCTTGCGTGTCATATTGCCATGGCAACAGGCACTAGGGAGAGGAGAGGGAGAGAAAAAAGGAATGCGTGCGCGCGCGAGTATGCGTGTGTGTGACTCATTGGTTAATTTTTGCCTTACGCTTGAATTTGGGCATCTGAAAAGTGCTTGTATTTAAAATGCCTGCTAGTGAATTAAAAACTTGCCGCGTGACAAGAAACTACGGCCCCTAATAAAGATGGAGCTACGTTCATACCTTGCATAACGAATGCAGATTCTTGTCATTAATTTTGTGCCTAGGCAGACCTGTGTCACAGTGACGCTATAGTTATTGAATGGTGCACAGCCATCAGTCTTCCAATTCCCCCCTCCACTTTTGAAAAATGTAATGCCAATGTTGAAGAAATCTTTTGTCGCGGTACACATTATCTTCGGCAACTCGTGACCTCAAAAACCTTTTTCAACACATTTCAATGCTTAATGGACACTCAGGAATGCCTTGCTTACCTGACATTTACTCCTTGAGCCTTATCCCTAAACTCACAAGTACATTTCCGCTGTCTTTCTAAAGAGCGAATGCGCAAAGTGGGTACTTTTAGGTAAGCTCTATTTATGCAAATTATAATGACGGCTGGTAAAGCAAATATCTGGGTTCTATCACACATATCTTGTTTTCATAAAAAAACTGGGAATTATAGACAAGCATCACTTACTCGAGCCTTGGGAACCATAGGCCGGGGGGTACATTTGTTTTCAGATGATGATGATTCACTACATGGTTCCTTTGTTAATGATTCACAGGACATTCTACAAACCCTCCCTTGCATAGTTCAGTATGCAAATATAAATATAATGAGGATTTGAGTCTACATGTAAAGTTACTTTTAGAGATCTCAAATTAATAGGGTAATTGTGATCGTGTTTAACCTACTCAATTGCAAACTTGAAGGGGATAACTCGAACAACGAAGGTCGTCGTAGATTCTTCAACCCATTTGTGAAACCATACATTTAGCCAGGAAACCCAATTACGTAACAAAAAACCAGAGCAAGCTGAGCGTTATTTTCACAATTAGGACCAGGACTACCCTGTGCGGAAGGAGTCCCCTTACGTTTCACAACATCAGAGACACGCTCTTATAGCATTAGAGAAGACAATAGTCAAGAGCAAATGGAGTATGTTAAGGATTAGATAGAGAGCTGTTTAATCTCAAACCCCATCTCATCATTGGAGGAGGAAACCGCCTGGAAATGCCTCATCCTCCTCAACCATTTCTGATGTGGGGGCGAGGTAGAGACCAATGTGTAGTAGGGGAAAAGGAGTGAATCAGTGGCCTTTTGTTAGCCTTGGTTAATTTATTGCGCAGGTAAGGTTCCATTACATGGAATGGTGGAACTAGCATTGTGAATGACCATCGGAAGAGGAACGGTCCTCTTCCCATGGTCATTCCTAAAGCTAGTTGGGAATGGCCAATCTTTTGGTTGGGAAGGACCACAGGAAAAGGAATGTTCCATTACAGGGAAGAGGACCGTTCCATTACAGGGAAGAGGACCGTTCCATTACAGGTAAGAGGACCGTTCCATTACAGGTAAGAGGACCGTTCCATTACAGGTAAGAGGACCGTTCCATTACAGGTAAGAGGACCGTTCCATTACAGGTAAGAGGACCGTTCCATTACAGGTAGGAGGACCGTTCCATTACAGGTAGGAGGACCGTTCCATTACAGGTAGGAGGACCGTTCCATTACAGGGAAGAGGACCGTTCCATTACAGGGAAGAGGACCGTTCCATTACAGGGAAGAGGACCGTTCCATTACAGGGAAGAGGACCGTTCCATTACAGGGAAGAGGACCGTTCCATTACAGGGAAGAGGACCGTTCCATTACAGGGAAGAGGACCGTTCCATTACAGGGAAGAGGACCGTTCCATTACAGGGAAGAGGACCGTTCCATTACAGGGAAGAGGACCGTTCCATTACAGGGAAGGGGACCATTATTACAGAGAAAAGGACCTTTCCATTACATGGTAATGTATGGGTCATTCCCAAAGCTAGTTGTCAAAGAATAAAGTGGACTTTGAACAGAAGGTGGGATGTTTGGCGCAATCATCATTGAGAAAAATCAACTTCCAAACATCCTTCAAGATATTATTTTATGAGCATGCCCACATTGTTTTGGAAATGATGATCCAAGTTCAAATGACTGATATTAAAAAAGGCAGCTGAAGATATTTCCCTCAACTTATAAATATCATGCATGTATTATACTTTAAAAGTGATAGGGTTAGATCTGAGATTCCATTGCTCAAATGTCAATGGAATTTCATTTCATTGCATCCTTTTATGAGTTTAAGCCCAGCAGCTCAAACTTAACAGTTTCAAACTAAACTACTCACATACCCCAGAGTGTTTGCCAAGCATACTTAGTTTTATGATTTGGAATAAAAAAATAAAATAGAAGAATTATGCATAAATAAGTTTCAAATATTTTTGATTAATCCGTTTGGGACTTATTTTGGCATTTGATGTAAATACTATCTACTAAATACTAACATTGAGCTATGTCAGAATCTTTGACTTGTACATAGATTAATGTTAGTAAATCAATGTACAAGAGAAATCTCAGATCTACGCTGTAGCAGAACTTCCTGGTGGAGAGGAAAACTAATTTGTGTGAGTGGATGAAGCTTTCAGAAGGGGATTTAAGGGTTTTTCAGTCTGCACAGTGTTGATTTGTAACCTTTAGAGAAACTTTCTTACAGTTTTCTACCGCTGGTCGAGTACGTTTTCACCAATTAGGCGCCAACAGATCCCTGCCTCCAGCAAAATGATTGGTTGAGAAGCGAAAGAAAGTGAAACATCGCATTCAGCCCTGGAATAGAGCATGTCTGTCATCAGACATTCACGACATTAGCTACAGTCTGAATTGTGAGACTATATATTTGAGGATTAAGTGAAATTAAGTTAGCTTTTTTAGATGGTTACATGAACAATTACCTAGTCATCTGAATCCAGCTGCATCCCACAGAATGTCCTATACGGCCAAACGTAGAACTTTGTCTTTGTCTTATGAGAATTATAACAATTTAAATAATAATAATACAAACTTGATATAGTATGATCCAACTAGAGTTCTCACAAGAAGCAGGAGAAGTTCAGGATCGACCCTTCCTAGTTCAGGTCATGTCAGGGCAGCTGCCTACAATGATACTTTGCCCATAGCAATTCAGCTCAAAGAAAATATGATGCTGCTTACCGGCTCAAAACTTAAACGCTAACTGGTACGCTGAACATATTTTATGAAACATACAATTTTAATAAGAAAGCCTGAGAAGAGACCACAGGTTATGGTGAATCTCTTGTATTTAAAATTCACAAGAGGTGCCCTGGAGTAACAATACGAGTACATATTGTTTGCTTTTGTTAACCTGGTAAAGAAAATATACCATTTATTTCAAGAACCTTATCCCAAAAGGGGCTCTGGCTGTCCAAGTTTTAGGGGAATCATTTCATTATCAAGGTGGAAATGCAGTCCAAAGGAATGTATTTTTTTCAGAGATGGCCAAACAAGACATTAACCGTGGCCTTACGTCAAAGTTGTTGAGGGCGTAGGCGAGCTCTCCTCCCCCCGCTGGGTGGAGGGCAGAGTCCTCAGTGGCCGTGGCCTGGGCCGCGTTGGAGATGCCGGACACCGCCGACTGCAGCTGCTTGTAGATGAGGTCACGGTTGGCCTTGTAGGCCGCCACGTCAGGGTGCTGCAGGCATGCGCGGGACGCCGTGTACAGCATGGGGATGTTCCTCTGCAGCACGCCGCGGGCAGCCGCCATTTGGTCCTTATGATGAACGTCCTTTAGCTCCTGTCGGCGAGGGAAAAAATAGAAGGTGTGAGGGGAGGCCGGGGACAGACGGGGTCACCGGGGTCAGGAGGAGACACTAAAACGATTTGAAGCTTTTGAAGGAGAGAGGGCAGATGGAAGTAAGGCAGAGTGCGTCGAGATCCCCAATGGGTGTACAGTGGAGGAATATAATTCTTTGGATTGTAAATAGGCCTGTTACGCCCTCGTGGAGACACTTAAGTGTGACAAAGCTTGCTCTGGGTGACCCAGATTTGTTTCTGTCCCCTGCGGTAACGCAACAGTCATAATCAGGTCATTACATTGTGCCTTTGCGATTTAATGGATTGCTATTCAGGACACATTTTTTGTATTGTACACTTTTTTTTTTATCCACATGCACAGGCAATGTTATTACCAGGAAACTGCACAGACAAAATTAAAGAGTTGCCACTTTGCAAACACCCTTTCTATTCTTCATCCTGCATCTGCTGAAAAATATATTTTATATCCTTCACTTCATACACTCGCATGACGCTAGTGTGAAACATTTGTCATAATGACAAATGAAAAATTTAAAGCAAATTCAATTTGTAAACAGTCAAATATTATTTTGTACGGTTATATTGACATGAACATGCAGAATACACATTGAAACTATACTGAATACATTTGTGTTGGGAAAACATGACATCCTTTCTAGATATCAAATTCAAATACATCTGAATAGGGATGAACCCATCAGAAACTGAATGAGGACCAATGTTACTTGAAACATCCTCACCATCACATCTATGACCTAAAATGCAAATGTACATTTTGACAGTTTTTTATCCACTATCAACGATGTATTAACAATAACACCTTTTTGTGAATAAACTTCAAAACCATTAAATCCTTATGTAATCAGACAAGCTACAACCAAAACGCCACCCAAAGTAGACTAAATACACGGGCAAGAAATTAAATGAAAACGATGTTGATTTTGAGTGTGAACTAACACATTCTGTTTGAACACAATATCGAAAGTAGGACATGATATAAAAGGAGAAGAATGGATATAGCAGGCTACAGTTCAGTGGAACAAGAAAACAGGGCACAGTTTAGCTATTCAATTTCAAGAGCTTTTTCTTTCCGGTGTCAACAGTGCCTCGTGAAATGTCTTTAGAAACCAGATGAGTTCACAATTTCCTATTATCCACTTTGTGCTGAGAAAATAAGATTAAGAGTAAACCAATATAAATGTCTTGTTTATAACAAACACCACCCAGTTTATTTATTTTTTGTTTATTTATTTATTTATTTTTTTCCACAATGTCTTGAAAGGCGCCTCTAAATTAAATGTATTATTATTATTATTATTATTATTATTATTAACAATCCCATTAGCAACCAGTCTTAAACATTGCAGTCACAAATTATCCATTTGTGTATGCATTTTATACAAACAGCATGAGTGGGCCATGTTCTAGAGCGGCTTTTGACAAAGGCTTAGCTTTTGAAAGGACCATAGTATTTCTACAGCTAATTAAAACTTTTAAAATGCTAGACCGTGTTCATTTTATAAACCTTACTATGCACAATGCCCGTTTATATGCTACCCTCCTGTCTCTGGCACTACTTTATGTACATCATTTACTAAGTGCAGGCATTTCCAAAGCCCAGACAAATTGTGATATACATTCCCTTTATCCAATATTAAACTACCTTTTAATATTTTATGCAAGGCCCTTAGAGGCCCAACTATACAATAGCTCTAATGCATTCTCTACAAATGGGTGCAGTCCCAACTTGTACATGGTAGTTCTATTCTCACATTAAAATCATTCCACTTATTGTTTGAATTAAAAACAATTCTAAATTATGCGGAAAGGAGGACAAAGAACATGCAGGTCTTTATTCAGGACCGAACACCATACTGCTGATAAGCAGTAAAAATGGCAATTAGGAGGGGGAAAACAATGCATAAGAGTAAGGGTTGAATGCATTATTTTGGTAAACTCTGAAACTCTATTACAATCTGCCAGAAAACAAAGCTTTTGAACAATTCCTTAAAAACGAGAAGTCAACATTAATTAGCCATATATATTTTTCACTTAGTTGCCAGTACCCCAGCGAGGAGACTTGAGCTTATACAAAGCTCTTATACTGAACCAGGGAACCAGACTAAAAATATTGTATCATCTTGAACACCATGATTCTGTTTCAATCCTCCCAATAATGAGAAAGGTAAACAGTAAATCTAATTAAGTCTCAGCACTAATTACCCCCTCTCTTTTATATTAGACAGTTAAAACACAGAGAGTTGAAAATCTGCATCTGTACAGGGAGGCGATGCTTATCCCATTATGCAGTTGCTTCACCTGGAAATATAATCATGAAATATACTTCACTCATGACTGACGCTCACAGAAAAAAGAAAAGTGCAATCGGTTTTGATCTCTACGACAATGGGTTTCGTCAGCCATGCTCATTCAGCCTGTGTCCCCCGTCCCTGCGCCATTTCCCTCGCCCCTCCTCCCTACCTTGAGACGGGTAATAAAAGAGATTGTTCATGCTTACAACATCTAATCTTTTAACCAAAGCATGGGCACACTATCCATAGCTTGCCGTTTCCCCCAGGGCACTGCCTGGGTGCGTGCAATACAAACGGCAGGTGATTATGCGAGGGGGCTACCTGATGAGTCCCAGCCATCCAAAGGCACCCCTGTGTGCGCCTCGGAGCATAAATTATAATACAAGCATTTTGATTCCACCCTTCCCAACATTACCTGCTGTCTCTTGGCAGCCATGATGTTGAGCTTGTCCACCTCCGGTTTCAGGGCCTTGTACTGGATTCCCAGGTCCTGCTCGGTTCCGGCATTACGCACCTTCATCAGGTTCTCCTCAACCTAGAACCAGAACCACAAGGTTATTGAACAAGTCTTCTTTGTCCGCTAAAATATGATCATCTTTCACACAAAATCAAAGAGTCAAAGTGTTAGCATTTTTGCAGTTAAAATATGTTTTCATAAAATATTCCACTACTCCACAGGGTGATGGACTCAGTCTCCTTGCCACTTCATTTTGACGATGTGAAAGTCGTCTGGACATAAGCCAGATCAGGACTGGTGGCATGTGTTCTTGTTCCACTTGCTGACAGATGGAAGATAATGAAGTAGGCCGCTTTATAAAAAGAATTATGATAAGATAAAGGGCTGTGCTCTGTGCTAAAACTTGGGCATACAAGGAAGTGCTTAAATTCAGCTACGTGAGCAACTGGAGAACCAACCGAACACCAAACACAGTAATGTCGTTTTCACCGAATATATAGAGATGTAGGCAAGGCAACTTTATTTATATAGCTTTTCTTGATTCATAATCAATCAACTGTATATATTTTGGGGATACCGTTTCCTTGTATTTATTAATAAAATAAATTAGTCATCTGTGAATCATTTATTTGCATTGCTAGCAACTGATCTGAAGCAAGTAATGACTGAATGATATATTAAATTATATGCAAAACATTTAAGATAAAAGGTAATTAACATGATAGTGTTCCATGTCGTTCTTAATGCATGACAAAATAACCAAATCCTGCTGTTCTGTTCTTAGAAAATCTTTGTTTTTGAAAGCACCCGGTTCTGATTAGAACAATTAATAACAGCTTTGTGTGCAAGCTTTAAGCAATGCGCCACAATAATCAACCCTCAATTAAAAGAAAAGTTCCCTAAAATGAACATTGGATTAAGATGTCAGTTTACAATTATCCTTTTGAATTCCAAAGACATCTCATCTCTCGTCATATATCATCTTCTAAACCAACGCCTAGCATGATTTAGAGTAGGGGCCATCAAAATACATTTCAGGAAGCAGAAGAAGAACACAGAATTTATAGCTTAAAATTGCGTCAGCCCGTATTCCTCCCTTTAGAGTACAGCAGTTTATCATGCTTCAAGGTTCTTTCAGACACCTATACAATTCTTTTCAAACCTCTACTACTCGTGCTGAGGATCGACATGGACTGGATGTATTAGTGCCCCCTCGAAACCCGCTTTTCAATGTAGCTCATACTTTAAATTAGAGCTGTAGCGATGCGTCGATGACGTCGACGCGTCGACGTAAAAAATTCATCGACGTCAAATTTCTCCGTCGACGATTTCCGACAGAGAAATGGACGAAAGTCACAATAAAGGAAAATGTCCACGCACGAAATCATCAAAGGTATGGAAATACTTCAAGTTAAGTCCTAAACGGAAAGGTGTTGTGATTTGCACTCTTTGCCAAATGGAGTTGGCATATCACAAGAGCACGACAGCAATGTTGGAGCACGTGTGTGTCGTCAGCGAGTAGGTGGACGAGCGAGGAGAGCGAGCGATAGCGTGCGTGTCAGTCTAGTGAAGTCATGAACGAGTCCGGTTGTGTGTAAGAATAAAATACCCAGCCTGTCAAGAATCGGTGGCCGCTTCATTCCATCATATTCCGACCTATAAGCAGACTCACTGTCGGTCAAAGTGAAGGGTCATGCCCCCGAGAGCGCATCGGACCTGGAGGGAACGTATCACCTGTGCTCCTCGGTCTGGGAGCCGACAGCAGGAAAGATGTAACTAACCATCTCGTAGTTGGAGGCGGAGCGCAAGAGAGTATGCGCACACATTTTTTTCATGTCCCTTTACGGGTTCCGTATTAAATAAAGTATATTATTAAGAATTTTTTGGTATTTATTTGAGATACATTATGTTTTTTATTATTCAAGCAACAGAAAAAAAAAAAAAAACGTCCAATTGGTCATTAGATTAGTCGACTAATCGATAAAATAATCGCCCGATTAATCGTTTGATAAATAATCGTTTGCCCCCAGCCTTACTTTAAATACGTCAATACTCTATCATATATACTATTCAATTCAATTTTATTTGTATAGCCCTTAATCACCATTAAAGTCTCAAAGGGCTTAACAGGCCAAATATTCATTACACCCCTCTTTACCCAAGCCCCCACACGGGCAAGAAAAGAACTACTGTTGCATATAAAAATACATCATTATCGTATATTGTGCCATTTCGACGAGGACAGACCACGACCATGGAGAGAGGCAGATCGCGTCGTGCAGCAAAGTGGAGGCCTGTAGTACCAGAAGTATGGATGGTTTACCAGCTTGAGTTGCATTAGCAGTTTGTAGACGTCAGACATGTCGGCCAGCACCAGCAGGTGAGTGACGGCTGAGAGGAGGGCCCGTGCGGCACGGACCATGTTGCCCCTCTTCATTGAAGAGCAGGGGTCCTCAGCGAACTCCCCAGAGGCCAACTTCATCGACTCCCCTGGTGAGGACAAACAGGAAAACACATCTTAGATTCGGTTTGTTGAGGAGGAATGCTGTTCCCAGGTCAACGGTTCGGAGCTGGAATATTGGCACAGAATTACGTGATTCAGCACACAGATTGTATTAATAAATACGAAATTCCTTTCACCTGTAAAAATAAATAAATTACATATTGAACCAAAACGTGATACTTTCTTTACTCCTATTTGAATGCATTGGAAAAGGGTGTTTCCCGCTTCTTCACACAGAACATTATGTGAGAGTTGCCAAGACTAGAATCACTATGATGACCCGGAACCCTGCGAGAGTCTCGGGTGGGAGACGCAGAGCTCTGTTGAACGGCAACATTGGAGACAGAAAGAAAAGGAATCATTCAGAAAAGGATGCTGGAGCTCGTTACAAATTACTCATTCTCCTTGCATAGTGCCCTCCACCAGGTTTGTCTCGCCCGAGGAAAAATTACCCAATACCATCAAAGAGGCCTGCATCCAGTCAAATATCCGCAGGTGCCCTGCAGTCTCAGCCATAACAATTCTGTGTGTGCTAGAGTGAGAGTCTCTATTTAGCCCACTGTGCGGTGTGGGAAGGAAATGGCTATCTAGGGGAGAGAACGTATCCATTGAAAAGCAGTCACAATATCATTGAGCTGACATTGTTCTACTCGAAAATACGGCAATCTATTTGAACCCCAGAACACTTCAAATAAACGCCGGAAGAATAAAATATGCCTTGATGTTTTCGTCACTCCAAATGAGGAAATGTTGATTCCACCACTTGTCAGCTGTGGAAGGTTCAACGTTTCAACCTATAACACGTTTTAACTCTGCCTCATAAAAAGCCTTTTACGCACACATTGACACATTATCATGGAATGAGGAAGGATTGAATAACCATCCGCTTACATGCTGCCCCAAACCATATCCAGTTTCTTAAATAAGTAAGAATACAGCCGAGATTAAGTGCCAATTTATGTTAGTTGTCTATAAGAGTTCCTGTACATAACCTATTCGCTAAACCTAATTATTTTCACAATTGTAAATTACCAGCTGGGGAAATAATTTTCCTTCTACTTTTTAAAATATGCAGGGGTAAAATTTGCCTCCCTTTTAAAATTGGTCAGTCAGCTATCTCACATAACACTGTTTTATTAAGTAGTACTGATATTGGTCAAAGAATATTTTATTTGGCGTCTTGTTAGACTTAAAGGGAGCATTAAAGTGATCACATTTCCAATCTTATAAAACTGCATTACATTAAAGTGATCCAATTCTCCAAATCGTAATAAAGTGAAACAGTTCAAGCTGGAAGTAATGAATAATGAATGCCTTCTGGGTGACCATAACAGTATATGCATTACTAATGAATTTATTTTTTCCTGGAGATATTTAGTGCTCAAAACCAAAATATTGTTGCAATGGGTCAAAAAGTGATTCACTTATATGGGGGGTGGGGTGATAGTGCCACAATATTATGGCAAGCTTGCGGTGCACAGCGTTCATGCATGCAGATTACATGCTGATTTGCATGCATTGGCTCAAAGCAGTGCAATGTGTGGCTCAATAGCAGCGTTAAACCGCAATCAATGCGTTTGTATTACATTTTTTTTTGCGGTAGTCAATACATATATATAGAGTCTAGACACCCCGTTATTGTTAATTTGCTGCATCATCCACATCCCCCAGGCTCCTCCATCTGCCACAGAGCATAATTAAACTAACAAAGCTGACGTTGTACCAAGTAAAGAGGCATTTACCTCAAGAGCCGTCATGGCCGTGAGCCAATACATCAAAGCCAGGTGGCGTTTACCTGGTCATAACTGAATGTGCATTGTAGAAACCGCCATCTTTTACAAGTTAAATGAATACATTCAAGGGGAAAAAAAATTATTTGTCAAAAAAATTATTTTCACGACAGCAGCATACTAAACGTGGTCACCGTAGTACAGTTACCCATCATCACCACTCATGACCCGAGCTACCAACACCTTGTAAGATTTACATCTATGCACAAGTTAAAATGGATGTGAACCCGACTTGCCTGGCAATCACTTTTCCCTAGTGTTGTCTGAACACCCACCAAGTGTCCTTCCACTCATTCAGCCATCTGCAAATGACAAATAATTTCCCATGACACTCCACTCAAAGGCGAGAAGCAACACGAAGAATTTAGCCACGTTGTGGGCTTATAAGCCAGACCCAGAAGTGCATCTCAACTACATTGAGAGAGCGAGGGAGAAAATGCAATGTCCCCCTTTATCTCCGGATTCCTCTTCTCGACTCTTGTAACTCTGAAAGCGCCACAGGAACTAATAGCCAAATGCCCAAGAGCTCGACAGTGGCTTCCAAGTTAATTGCATTAGAAAGTCTCCGGTATATGGAGTGAAGGATGTGGAGGAGGAAAAGGTAGGCTGACTCATTCACGCTGCCCTGATGGGTTCAACGTGGGTCTCGCATGCAGAGAGGACACCAGCACAAAGCGCACAGATGCCCGGTGTGGTCACAAATATTGACACACAGCCATGTTGTGAGGTTGAGAGGGGAAAGGGGGTCGACCCGATGACAAAGGCTGTCTGGTTCGTCCCGTCTACACTTTGTCCTACTTTGGATGGGCTTTCACAGTTGACTGGGCCCACAAATTGAGTTTATATCCTTCCATTATGAACTCCACACTGACCCCCCTCCCCCAAACAATGACCATTGGAGAAAACTGCCCCAACTTCTACATGCATCAATCCATGTGTGTCCTTCGACAGCTCGGTCCCCGATGGACGTTCAATACTGCCTAGAACCAAACGAGGAAAAATAAAAACGGTGACCAATGGCAATCAAGCGATAAGCAACAAGTGACATCTGAATCAAGTTGCTTGGGTATATTCATTCTTCATATTATCGAGGATAGGGGAGAACTAAGCACACTGTCTACTTCTGTGCATCGATTCTAGCTCTACAGATTTGAAGAGCACATACACAGATCTGAGCCGAGAAAACCACCATTGTGCTCCTACAAGGTCACCGTTTAGTTCACCGGGTTTCATATGCTAAAGTTCTACATTGCAACTAAAGAAGTGAAATACAGAACTTTACTTTGAAACTAGGTCATTACAATGTTTAGTATAGTATCCTAGGTTTGTTCTGTTCAAATGTGACAAAAACATTCACAATTTTAAAGGTGCAACTTTTGACTGGTACTGATGATCTTCTGCCTGTCCGTTCTTCCTGAATACAAGCCTTCTAAGAATAGCAATAAGTGCACAGTACTGAATGTTTGAAAAGCACTCAGGGAACCAAGCGACGTCCCCATGAAATGAAAAGAAAGTTCACACTGAACGCTTGTGGAAGCAAGCAATCACTATAAAAAGAGTGAAGAAATATATATTTAAAAATCGGACGACTATAGATCTTAAGAGCGTTTGACCACCACTTGGCTCCCAGACGGAGAACAAAAACAGCTGGTGCAAATGATCACAGATGGATCTGACGCCGTCCTCTTCTTCAGGGTGTTATTCCCCCCAGTGAGCAAGATCAATAAGGCTATTTCCAGGGGGCAGATAGCGATCAGTGCTCCTTTAATAAACCCCCATCCATCTAGCGCTTACCTGAATACCATTGAGTGAAGGATGAAAATATTAAAATGTATAGCACATAGGAGGAAGTCCCCGCCAGGGAAGGAAGAGACCGACTCAAATGGACCTATATCCATCATTCCATCCATACAACAAACCATATCTATATCTAAATGCTTTTTCACATGGGAGCATCATCTTCTTGCCTAAATGGGCCCTATGCTTTCTTGCAGCAGCTGCTCTTTGGTGGATTTTCCTAAGCGGCCAGATCGGCAACACTTACACCACCATCTCAAGTGACAAAAGAATGCATGGCACGGCACGAACCAGTAGCACTGAAGTGTCTGGTCTTCAAAAATATTTAAGCGGTGCTAAAATCCCCAAACACAGTCGTGTTAGCCAGTGCATGTAACAAATTAATCTCCCATCAAAATCATTAAGGCAACGCCTACATTATTTTTAGACCTGCAAAAAGCCTTTCCACCGGGCTATTTTCTTTTATAGCCCGAACAAAACACATTTATGCAAGAAAATATATATAGAACATTCCATTGTTCAACATAAAGTAGTATTCGGTTTTGAATTGGGTCTCTCCCATTCCAACTACACCTTCTTAGCAATCACAACATGAATTACTGTCTTGCACAACTGAATTATATATTAGAATGCATGGCATACACAGGCTTCCACAAATGATTGTTTCAGGCAGTTTATCTGCCATCTAAAACAGCTGGTATGCCACAGCTGGGTAGAAAAATGCTTTTCAGATTCCAGGAGAGGGTTTTAGCCCAGCTCAATGGCCACATTATCAGTCCGAGCACGGTCCACTGAGCAGCATGGCATAACGGACAGCCAGTCCAAGCCACTGGCTTGCAATGGGGGCAGAATAGGTGCCCACAGACGACATACTGAAACTACAGTTCGATAACTGGCATTGAGTGCACGTCTGGTCCTTCCTGACATCACCTCGGCCAAACACATCACCCTAGACCCAGATGTCGCGTCTGGGTCTGGAGACCAGGTTCAGACGCTCGCATCGTGGCCCGCCAACAACCCTGTTCCAGATACGCAGGGCACTACACGCATGTCAGAAGACAACACGAGAACCCGGGCCTAAGATTGAAGTTGGGGGAGATCGACAAGAGCTGCTGATACAAGGGCAGTGTTTCCCATACATAGACCAATGTGTGGCGCAGCGCCCAGAAACAACACTGAGCGCCGAAAATTGATTCCACTTCTTTTTTCTGCGATTTTTAAATCTAAATATCGTTCTGTTCATTCATCTCCTCATAGCACTCCTTCTCCCTGACATTCTCGTTCACACACGTACACATAGAGACAAGCGCGCATTCATGCCAGTGGTGCACGGGTACACTTATAAACAGCTGATTCGCCTGCTCCTCCTCTCAACGCGCCTATCAAAAGGAAAACCCGAAGCAGCGGGATATTTGGCACAGAAGATGGTCGGCAACCGTTTTACCAAAGTTTGGCATGATATACTGTGCTCAAAAACACCTGCCCAAAATGATTGTTAACTCAGAAAAGATAATGTTAGCCCTTATGAACTAAACGTTATTGACATTGACTATCCTGTGCACCCCAAGTCAGCATAGATAACGTTGGTAACACAGCAAACTATGCGATAAATATGAAATGTGGTTTTAGTTGATAGGCTTCGGTATTAGACTGGGTACCCCCAGCCCGTTCTTCCGGCGATTTGAATTCGCTCTGCAGCATGTGCTGGAGAGCAATACATTTATTTCCGTTTTCCAATACGCTTTTACTGGAGCCAATCACCAAGCTGGCTTAACACAATGACGACAGGGAAACGTTGGTCTGATTGGTTGAAGGACTATTACTATTTGTATTATTATTATTATATTGTTACATTATACTATTGCCCCCTTGCCCACCCCTCCTCTCCCACTCCAGCACCACACATTACTTTCTGGCTGTGGGAAACACTGAAGGGCAATTCACTGGACGGTGATTTAATGGCAGATTCCTGACTCTCAACTAGTGGAAGGTATACAATTAAATGTAGCATGGAATACATGCCTACTCAGTCGCACTAGACGGGTGGGTGTATCCATTCAACTACACTGGAAATAATCTGAAATCTGCACAATGTCTTTACGCCTCCCTTAATGCAGTAATGGTCACAAATATAGACGTGGAAAAATGCAACTATAAATATGCACTTCAATGTGTATGGCAATAAGCATTTCACCGTTTAAAAAACGAATTAGCATTTGAAAAGGGATTTGCTAATCCAGCAATGTACTACAAACAATTAAACCACCCATCACTCTGGCGCAACTAAAAACCAAGATGTTGAAAGGCCCACACACACAATAAGTATCCCAGGAAGAACGGCTCATTCAGTGCGCACCTATATACAGGCTCTTAAAGATTCATTAAGACGAAAAGCAAAAAAGCGAAATGAGGTGCTTCACCACTTAAAAAGGGTTACCTCCTTCAATTAACCCGCCGCTTTTCTTTCTTCAAACGTATAGGGAGAAACATAACATTCCAAGACTGTATAGGGGTTAGAGGATTAGCCAGGACTTAAATAATATGATTACTGATGCACAAGAGCAAGATGCCTGTGGGCAAACACGATTGGGCTTAGAGAGGGGGCACACGCATCCTAGAGGGGAACTGAGTTAAGATGGGCTCGTGCTGGCTTGTAGGGTAGTGTTAGTGCAAAGCTTCCTATTAAAAACGTCCCCCTGTCCCTTCACAGCACAGCGTCACATCTTGAGTTAATCTACAGACCTTTGAAGTGTTCTTATTTAAGACAGTTCCTACCGGGGCGAACAGCATGTACATAGTGCATTATTAAACACCTCCATATCACAGCAGACGTTCTGCACGGGCCAGAAACCAACCAACCAAACGCTCTTCTCTTCTACTTGCCTTGCTTGCGGACATCCTCTACAGCCGCCGTCAGCTCTTCCTTGAGGAACTGGCTTTCCTTGGCGATTTTCTCTCCCTTCTCCAGGAAATTGAGGGTAGCCGTCTCCACCGAGGCTGCCAGCACATGGGCCTTCTTGGAGCGCCCCTTCTTCTTGTTGGAGGGACCTTTGTTGCTGGAGTTCACAAGCGTGGTCACCTGTGGCCAGCGAGAAAAGCAGATACAAACACTTGAGGAAAAAAAGGCTAATGTCAAATGAATGTTGACTAGTGGGAAACCTGGTTCGCGCAGTATTGCCTGCAGCTGAAGCAAGTTCTGTGCAAACATCAAGTCTATGTCCCGTGACTTACAGGCCATCCTATTTTTATAGAACCCTGACTCCGCATGCATACAGATTTATTGGGTGAAACACAAAGGAGCACAGCCATTATTAATGCGATAATGGGCTGCACAAAGACAATTGTCTTGATTTGTTTACTCATTGATGACTTCATTATTTTTTGATTTTATGGGGGTTTTATTGTGACCAAGTTCAAATGCACTGTGAACACCACAATTTGTTTGCCACTTGGGATTTGGTGCGAGTTCACAGGCCAGCGGTCCCATTTATACATTGTTGTGATAATAACAGTGTTGTCCATGGGGTTTGGTTTATGCGGTGAGTAGTCTTGTTTATTGATGCCAAGCAGAAAAGTGGAAATTGTCAAGATGGAGAGCAAGCTGTTGGCCCAAATATTTATATATTTGGGCCAACATATATATCAAATATATTATACGAGAAAGAAAATAAATGTATCTCAATAGTTACCTTACTCATCTCATGGTATTGACATGGGTAATGATGAATAATAACAACCCTGAGAAAAAAATGCATTATACGTGATGTAACACAGAATCATGCTGTTGGACAATCATGTTTACCTGGGTCACAAGTGGCTCCAACAGCCTCTCCACGGCCAGAGTACGGATCTCTAGGCTCTTTGGGTCCCATTTAAATTTGATGTTGGCAGTGTCAATAGTAGACATTTTCTCACAGATGCTGGAATTGATAAAAAAACAAATGCAAACAGTCAAGACAAGATACAACAGTTGATTGTTGCCCAGCCTTAAGTTCAGAAACCAGAGCACGGAAAGGACAGAAGCCAACACAAATGTCTTGGAACCACACAACAAAGAAGCATCCCTGTCACAACAAATCAAGATTGTGAATCTACACTAAGATGGGGAGCTGCACTTGGGTCGAAAATGTTCCGTTCAAAACTAGCGGTGGCCAGAAGAAAGAAAAAAAACTCACCACTTCCAAATCGGGTTATTTTAAGCATTAACCTACTCTGTGAAGGGTCAGAGATTATAATCGTTCTTAGTATCTGATTGATTGAATGACTGCTAGTGGACCTTGCTTAACCACGGTCCATGCTCGATTGTCCCTTTCTCACAATGACTGCAGCTTAATCGATTATCGATAAAGATTGATAAAACAGGATGATCAGCAGTCCCTGAGGTTCGGGCATATTTAGCTAACTGTCAACTGAATTGTTAACAATGGTGTTGCTGGAGAATAACCTACCATAACAACACACCTACATGTTTATTGCAAGAATATACCAGAATGTTGCCCTTAAGTTTTCCCAATTTTTCGATATGTTGAAGAAATGCATATCTCCATCTACAGTTTTATTGGAAGATATCGAGATACAATCTACAATTGTCACGCTCAAAGGAAAACATGATAGTCGAAATACAGCCTAGTTTAAAAATGGGTAAAGAGGGTGTGCCAACTGTTGCGTAGGGCATAAACCACCAGCCCGAGCTTTATACTTACACAGCCATAACCTAACATTTAGGACTTCCAACCACGTCTTAATATAGTCCAGCTCAAACTAACTGGACGCGTTTAACTGCGTATATTAAAGCCGAATGTGCAACGTTAACGGACAGACGTTCATAATCCCATCGTATTTTCCACATTAAATGTATGATAAAATGTCGCAGTCAATCCAACTTTGACATGATAGTGCAGATTACTATTATTATCATCAGATGATCTGTATGTCTTAATCTAGATATAATCCAGATCCAGACAGCCTGGGGTCTCTTCCGCAACACCTGAGCTAGAGTAACGTTACTGGGCGAGCGGTGGGTGTCTGAAGCCCAAACCATCCCAACTTTTACCAACTTGACCCAAGTCAAACCGGAGACAACCAACAGTTCACACGGTTACATAACCAGCTCAATGAGGGCGAATGTACACCATGGACATTAATCATGTTAACAGAGAAACGTGGGGTTATTCCATATTGGTTAGGAGTGGCTTCACGGCTAGCTGTTGTAGCATCCAGGTGCTAACAAGGCTAACGACAGCGTCGGACAGCGGGACAGTTTCCTCTTGAATATAACGGGATTAAGGTTACAACAGACACTATTCGCCACACACAATGATGATTAGAGCATTAGACGAAATACAAACTGCGTAGTTCACCACAACAGAGACAACTTGGTAAAAACTCACCCCAAACAACCCACTGGAGGACGAGTTTAAAAGTTCAAAATGGTGGAGTGGGAATGCGAGAATTCCTCCCTGGCCTCAAACTTTTCCTCCCTTTCTTTATTCCCCTGCTTCGCTCCGCGTCCTCGCTTCTCGTTTTACAAGAAGTAACCGAGTTTAAAAGTAGCCAAAAAACCAACAGCACACACTTTTTGGTCGAGTACAAATCCTCTGAAGAGTTTCGGTCAATTCAGTTTCGATGTCCCAACTCAACAATGGACGAGAAGAGGTGGGGGCGATGAGCGGTTTCCTGTATTGAGAGCCAGGCCAGTTTGTAACATGGGAAATTGTAGGTGTTTTGGGCGTGGTACTCCCACAGTGCGATGCAAGTCCTGCCCAAATAAGGGCTATTTGTTTATTTCTCACTGGTAGGGGGTTTAAGCCGATTTGTAGAATGTGTGATTCAATTACTGTTGAAAGATATAAATGGTTGTATGATCTGTGGAAGAGATAAAAGGTTACATTACCAGATTAGGCCATAAACCTAGGCTAAAGCACACTTACCCAAAGTGTTCCTTCCCTGATATTAACACACACACACACACACACACACACACACACACACACACACACACACACACACACACACACACACACACACACACACACACACACACACACACACACACACACACACACAACCACACAAAAATATAAATTAGGTAATTGTGAGCTATTAATCCAAAAGGGAATCTCATTAATTCAGCTTAGATGGATAAATGCTTCTCTACCACTGAAGGCAATGTTAACTTAAACCACCGTTTAGGTTTATCTCTTGGTTTAATTGATAAAATAGACCCAAATGAAGGAACATGTTCAACAATAAACAGGCCATAAAACTATGGGTTTTCCTGTGTAGGTTCCTCATGAAAGAAAAAAGTGTGATTTTATGTGTCCCAGCTAGGCGGCTATCAATCCAAGCCTCTGCAGATATTCTATATATAGTCAGGAGTGTGTTCTGTGCGTCAATTTTGGCTATAATAATAATGGAGCCACATTCATTGCTGTCATCAGTACATGGCTCACCTGTTTAAAAGGTCAGGGCGAACTTTATGATTGAGCAATATAAACTGCAACCTTATCAATATGCTGTAATATAACTTTTTTCAATCTTTTGTTGCAGCTGTGTGAGCAATGAATAAAAAATGGAAATGTGATGAACATGCCCTAAAGCAAAGTGTTTTTGTCTGAGGCTAACGAAGGAAGAGTCATAAACGTTTAAACGAGGGCAGTGATGCAAAAGTTTGAACACAGATATAAACACACAGACAGACATACAAACACTCACATGTATCTACGTATATACGTAGGCCTTATAATCATGAGGCAAAAAAGAAATGGCTTTGATTCTCTTTTTGTTTTGTTGCAAATACATCATATTTTTTTCTACAGCATGGACATTCAGACACTTTTCCTCATGCAACGTGATGTGAACAGTTACTGGTGTTTGGGTGATTTTTCAGAGGCAGAACCTTTTGCATATTCCCATCATTATGTCTGCTCAATAAACCCATCCGCTGGCAAATGATCAGTCTATTCACAGCTCTAATAAATAGTGAAATGTGACAAAGCAGTACAGGCAGAGCAGTTGTAATACCAATTACATTGCATACACAATGGGAATCACAGAGAGAGCGGAGGCACACATCAGAAAGTGGAGCTGTGTGGACAGGGGAGATGATTCCTTTTATTACAGCAATGGTGGATGTACCACACAGGGTGCAAGTGGGTGTGGCGGAAACTCCTGAACCTTTTGAACAAACCATTTTCTAATCACCAGCCAGGTTCTAAAGATGCATAGTCCCCGCAAATAGGCTAATGTTGGCCATCGGCCTAGCAGGGTTGTGATCCCATACATTCTACGGGAGAACAGTAAACACAATGACTCATCCTGTATAGCTCAACTGGTAGAGCAAGGCAATAACACTGCCAAGGTTAAGGTTTTGAATCCCTGTCTGGACGCAACTGGTATAGCAAAGCATTATCACTGCCAAGGTGAGGGGTTTGAATCCCTGTCTGGCGCAACTGGTATAGCAAGGCATTATCACTGCCAGGGTTTGTGATTCAGGAACTCCTAACGGGGCCAACAATGATAGGAATGTATGCGCTGGTGGTATTTCTGGATGCTGGTGATAAAATGGTTCACCAATTGGTGTGGGTGAAGGCATAGTTCTGGAGGAAATGGAACACAATACACATCACAGTAAACATAAACTTATTGAGTCTCAAATTTAATTCTGAAAGGAAATAATTGCGGAGGACTTGGCTCTGAGATTCCTGCCTGGCCACTATTCTTGTTCCTTAGTCATTTGGGCAAATAGTTGCTCAAATCAGCTTAGTGCCGACTTAAGATAAGATAAGATGTGCTGCTTAATCCCAGAAGGGAAATAAGTAAAGGAAAATAAGAAAAGGATTATGCAAGTTTAAAAATATATTTTGCATAGCCTATCGGCTATATTAGTCCTCAACCTTGTTTGTGATGTTAATTTTAGAGTCAAAATGGGTTGTGTGTTATCAATGCTTTGTCGTAGAGCAACTCTTCCAGAAGACAGCTTGTGGAGAGGACATGTTCAGGTGTCCTTGAGCGCCATCACTTGTACCTGTTGGACCTGCAAATGATAGGAGGACAGCGTGCCATAAATAATTCCTTTTCATAATGAGGAAATGCACATGTTTATCACACACTGAATGTATAATTGAGCACATGTAAATTGGCTGTGGTTGGGGAATCGCAGCGAATCACGTCAATGAAAAGCCATTGGCGGTGTTCCAGCTTCGTCTTTGTAATCACAAGGTTACATTAATCAAAGCATCTTTTTACAAAAAGAAACACAAAAAACATTGACCTTTAAATTCAATAAACAGTTTATTCAGTGTACACAAATCTTTCTGTTTTTAATTTTGACAGCTATTATTAGAAAATGAAACAAAGGGTAATACATATTTGTGGTTTATAACATGCATAGTGTTTTTTAGAACTGAGGTGTTCATATGTTCACTATACACTCTTATATACGCTATTATTAGAAAATAAAACAAAGGGTAATACATATTTGTGGTTTATAACATGCATAGTGTTTTTTAGAACTGAGGTGTTCATATGTTCACTATACACTCTTATATACAACGCGATGCTGAATATGGAGTGACAGTGAATTTATAGGAATACAATCAGGGACTTTATGGTGAAATGACTCAATAGTAAAGTAACAGTAAAAACAAGACACTGCAGTCTCACCATTCTTTCTCCAGGGCAATAAGAAACACTGCAGTCCCAATGAAAACAAACACACTCACACACACACACACACACACACACACACACACACACACACACACACACACACACACACACACACACACACACACACACACACACACACACACACAACCACACTCACAAACACACACAACCACCCTTGTCTACAGTGCTGTGTACACCACATTTAATAGGGCTTCCTCTACATTCTATTGGCTATTTTTCTTTTACCTGTTAGCCCACCAGGCCAACATAACAGAAATCTGAATGCCGACCCTGGTTATTAACCTCAAGTGCAACCGCTCTCTCCTCATTATGGTTCAACATGAAAAACAATGACATAGGAAAGAATATAATAGAGCAGAAGGATAGAATAGGATAGAGTAGAGAATAATGGAGCACAATAGAGCAGAATACAACCCAATACAATATAACATATTATAATATGACTACATAATGTAAGAGTTAAATGGGGTTTGTTAAAGTAAGGAACAAGTAAACAGTGACAGTTCCTGTTTTTCCATTTGTGCTTATAAACATTCTTTGTTCTCTGCGATTTAGAAACAACACACATGGGGCTCAACACATATGAACTCAAATTCATAATATATATTCATTTTTAAACAGCGGTTGAATGACATGTGAAAGGGAAGAAAAGAGTGGTGATTTCTTGACCTGTCATTCTTAACAGGAGGAACAGAAGCTCCAACTGTGGTGGCTACTCCCACTCTAAGATCGAATGTACAAATTGTAAGACGCAGGGAGGAGAGTTGACACAGGCTGATGTCACTTTTCTTCACCATGTCACAGCCTCGGTATGCTTTATGGTTGGACCACCCGACTAGCCCATCTAGTTTCTCTCTAGACTCCAGGACTGCGGCTGGACACCACTTGTTAACAAGTCTGCTGAGCTCCACCTACTGGCTTGAAGGGCAGGATGTGAGTGCATTCACAGGATCTCATGTTGTGCTGCCCTTATCTGTGTTACACATGCAGGAATGAACACAAGAAGGGGGGCTTTGTGAGAATGGGAAGTGGCGGCTTTCCTGTGAGATGGTTTGCTCACCTTATTCCATTTACACAGTCTGTACAGCCAGAGGAGACAGAGTTACACAGACCCTGTGAGTCATCTTTAAATCAGTATTTCAGCAGAATTTCACTTGAGTCTCTGCTGAATAGGATGGATGACTGGATGACTTTTTTTTTCACACTTTTGTATTAGCACATTTCCAGCAATGCATTTATATCATTTCAGACTATATCTGCTTTACATGTTTTAGGGCGGACATACATAAGCATGCATTGCACACAATTATAGTAATTGTTAAGAGCAAGGACTGACTGACTGGCTGTCATTCCCAAGCAACTAAACATTCAAAGTGCACGCTCACTCCCTATTCCTCTTTCCTCAATCTTCTCCAGGGAACTGATGCCCCAATTTCTTCCTTGCTATGAAAATGTTGACGATTGCGAAGGAACCCTTCAATATTATTTAGTCATGCGTGGTTTTAGTACCTTCTATATATCTTTGGGCATTTCATTATCTACTTTTCAGACCTTGTGGATCTCTTTTTTTGTTATTCATTTGTGAGAATAAAAAATATTAATTAACGTGTTTTAAGCTTGCCAGTTCTTAAATGCATTCACTGCATTTCACTTAATGATTGGGATTTGGAACAAAGGACTTTGATTAAATACAAGGTATTGATTGACCTAAGCAATGTCTTCAGAAATGCTATCATAAGAAAGCCCAGAATTGAGTGTAGCTCAGTGAGCATTAAAGGCACCCAGTGCAACTTTCGAGGCTTAAAAATAAACATTCAATTTCTAGTCTTTTTTACACGTAGTAAGTTTCAATAACTCCATACCATTACATACCGACATTCAAGCAGCAAAGATGAGACGTCGTTGTGTGGTGAGAACTGATAGAAAATCGATAACAACAACAATGCCGCCATTTTCTTTATTTTTTGTAACCTACAATAAATAAAGCAGGCTTCCAGTCAATGGAAAAATGGCTTCTCCCCACCGGCGATTGTTGTTGTTTACGATTTTCTATCAGTTCTCACCACACAACGACGTCTCATCTTTGCTCCTTGAATGTCGATATGTAATGGTATGGAGTTATTGAAACTTACTATGTGTAAAAAAGACTAGAAATTGAATGTTTATTTTTCATTGAATGTTTACATAAAGTTGCACTGGGTGCCTTTAATGTCACTGCATGACCATTAGTATGGAAATAAATGCTGAAAAACATGATGAAGGTTACTTTGACTAATTAAGGCAATTGGTAGCATCCACAGTCAAGGGTTCTCGTTTACAATTCACCAAGAAAGCCTTGACGGAAATAAAGGGATGGGCGATTTTATTCATACAGTTGATTGCGTGTTGGATGCCAAGCCCTTTAAAAATATTAAACCTGTCAGAATAACATGTTGTGGCTAACCCTTTTAGCAAAAGCATGCTACTAAACAGTAAAGGGAAATCAGTATTTTGAGTAAGTAATGCTGACACCCAAATGCCCAGAAGATGAAATGCAGCAAAATATTATTATTCAGTATGTTCTCTTTTTTTGTTTAATTGAGATTGAAATCTCTCTGAACCTCGATTACTGCTAAATAAGTAATGTCCAAACTGTGCTGCTCTAACAATTTCTCACAGTCAAAAGCTTTCTTGATGTGGCTTACTGTGACCGTTTTGATAGCCAAACTAGCCACAGTTTCCAACATGTGCAGTGTGGACTGCCTCTCTAGGGCCGAGGATAATAGAGGAGAACGTGAAGAAAAGGAATGGGCTAATTTTCAGAACAATTTTCTCCCACTGATAGGCAGTCTGTTTCTAGATAAATAGTGAGAATGATCACCATTCTTGTGAGAAATTGGAAATTGAAAATGGCATGTGATAGACAAGACACGGAAATGACCTTTCAAAATTAATGACTCTGTGATGTCATCAGGCAATGATTAGGTCTGTGTAATCCATGGGAGAGATGCGTACAATTACGGAATGCCCCTCCCGTAACTTTTCCACAAATGTTGAAATCTTCTGTTAGTTTCATTAACTGAAAGGAACTGAAGATGGTCTCTGGTCTCTGGGAATTTCGGCAAACACGGTCGGAGACACAGAGCTGTTTGACATTTCTTAAAGTGAACTTTGAAACAACAAAGGTTTTTACTAAAAGGTGGCCGATATTCTTTATTGATGTTCCACCAATTCCTCTCTGCACTATTCTATTTTGCACCTCATTTTGTTTCTACCTTTCATATACGGATACAGAAAAACTGTATCTAAATAAAAGCCAGTGGCATTTATTCATGCTGAGCCACAATACCATGAGTGCATTGTTAGCAGGAGAGGGCCCAGAGGGTGTCTAAGCCTAAACTCGGCCATGTTAATGCCATGCTCCATTTGATCAAGACTGGACAATAGTTGCCCTCAACTAGTTTTGCTTTCAATAATCACAATGCCATTTGTAAACACTGTTTGTTTAATGCATACATGTTTCCCCTTTGAGTGTACCTGTTCATTTGATTGTAAAACCCAATAAAAACAGTTTACCATTTAACAAGACAGGACAATGTTATTTTCCTTTAATTTCCAATTTTGCCAGTGCCATCTTCTTCAAATGATATGAAGGTCATACAATATACCACAGTCACATGCCAACCCCCACAAATAAAATAATGAAAATGTTGAAGAATTCGTCAGACCAACTTCTGCAATGTGAGTCACTTTCTATTGCATACAACAGCAGAAGTATGGCAATTCATCCTCCCACACACACTGCTAACAGTAAGGCAAATTATGTCTTGTTATGCAGGACAAGGGCTTTTCACTGATTCTCCTCCCGAGCGCAAGTAACGCACCCAAATCCCTGCCTCCTTTTATACATTTGTCTGTCTGTCTACTAGTTTCCCGAATAATCCACACACTAAATTCTCTGCATGTACTGAGTGAAAAAATAGAAGTCCCATCGCCAGAAGGGTTTTTGGGATGAGGAGTTAGGAGGGGAATAAAAAAAACCACCCCCCAAAAGAAGCAGTAAAGGAAGAGGTAAAGTTTTCCCTCGGTGAAGCCAACCATTTCCGTATCTTTGATACAGTGCAACGCACGGGTCATTGAGGGCATAAAACTCCAACACATCACAGAGAGCGCAGTGAGGAGAAGCAATGCTCCATTGGGCTGACATTGAATCTTTCCGAAGTAGAAACTCCTGGTAGAAAGGAAAGTCACCAGTATCGTGCTCATGGTTTATTATTGGTTTCCATCTTGAGAGCTTGTCAGCTCTTTCACCTGATCCGCTTTCTTCCCCAGGACAGAAAATAATCGGAAAAGAGATTGAGGCACCGTGTACATGTTCAGCATCAGCTGATAGTGGTAACAGCATCTCTGCTCTTGGAGGATTGCATGAAAACATTGAACCGTCACATGTGGCAGTTGACAGACATACAAAATAGACGATCCACATATGTGTTTATGGGTTGATTATGTATTTCTTGCAGTTTCATGCAGGGAAAAAAATGCACTGCATAACTTTCCATACCACAGAGACTGTGGGTAATTGACGGAAATCCTGACAGTCAAAGTGCAATTTTCCATTAAATACAGCAAAAACAACGTCAAGTCTTTTATAAATGTCTGTTAGCGTAAACAACCAAACATAATGTTTGAAGGGTTGTTATAATCAACAAGGCTAAAACATAGCTGTCTGCAAAACAACTGAGCCTCAATAGCTGTGGTGGGTCTGGCTGTTGGAAGATCAGTTTGATAACAGCTTCCAGGAGTGACATGAAATGGTGAATATTGTGGGATTAGGCCGCATTAAGTGCCCTCCATCGCTTAGTCTACGGGTGTAAAGAGCCGTGCGGCATCTGCCAAAAGAACCTCTCCTCAATCACCGGGATGAATCCACTTAAAAGGCGCTGTCAATAGAGATGTATGGATCTGATATAAAACTGTCAAAGTAACAACCACCTGGGATTCACTAATGTCTATCATCAAAATTACCTAGGTCATCTGTTTCAGAGTTTGAATCCCATGTGTTTTTTACCTTCTCTCTTCTCCCCTGGCTCAGTCTTGGAAACCAACCAAGTATCCTAGTGGGGGAAGAAAATCTAAATTTCCACATTCCAGGCAGAGCAGGATGAAGGAGAATGCTGGATGTAAACCAATCTTAGACATCTCAGAACACTGTTGGCTTTCCTCTGACAGGGGAATCTGATGACTGTGAATGTGATTGGACAAATATAGCGCAGCGCTGCAGTCATGGTTTCCCGCTTATAGCACCAACACTTGTTTACGTAAACCAGCTAACTCCCTCGGCCAATGTCTGAATGAATCCCATGAAAAAGGATTTAACCTATATACTGATCAAATCAACCGCAAGTATCTGTTCAGTTCTTTTCACATCTCATGACATTTAGTTTGATGACATTTTACATAAGAAATGTTGAAATGTCACAATGTGTAAGCATGTTTCATAATTAACTTGACAGCCCTGATATGAGTAGGCGTAGTAGGCCTGTCCTGGTTGTGGGGTGATGAGTAAGTGGCTCTGACGCAGATGTACATTACCAAGGAACACAGGGGAAGATGAGCAAAACAATATTAATCACATTGGCTTGGTTTGATATGATTACTAGTTAAAGCAACAAGAAGAAAACGAACCACAGTCCTCCACGAGACAAGTGCAATAGATATTGGTATGGCATTGCGGCAAGATTAGTTTGGAAAGTTTGCAAATTCGAAGCTCACATATAATTGAGGTGAGTATTTTAGCGGAAATGCCAAACAATAACTTTGACAGCTGCACGGTAGCATAATCAGTTCAATAATGAGGTGTGATGCAAATGACATGCTTTCATTTAGTCCTCTTCAATTTAAAAGTGATTTAATAACATTATAAATTGCTCAAATTGCCTCGAATGAAAGACAGAGCTGCCTGTCCAGGAGAAATGGATTCAACCCTGTCGGGTGCATTCACTAGGTGCCTATGTTCAGAGTAGACGACACTACATGGTGGCAGGAAACTAATCACAGGGCTGAGCTGGCTGAACCGCTGACATTTCCATATGAAACCGACAAAAGTGAGAACAATGCCACTACAATGATGTCAGACAGCACAATTCCATCCATGAAAGACCTGTGTGTTCCCTCTGACAAACCATAATTTCCCTTAAAAGAAATGTAAAAAGAAATACCAAGTCATGACTCATGTCTGATTAAAATGATCTTTGCGGGCAATCGATGTAATAACTCCATGTTTCATGCTTTAAGACACCTTCAATTTATCCATTGGCTGAAAAGGGAGTAACTTTCGCTGTTGTTGTAACACGAATCAACAGGGGTCTGCTGTGTGCAGTATTAACAGGAGTATTGCAGGGCTAGAGAGTGAAAGGGAGTGAGAGAGAAGGACGGACGGAGGCGTTGATGGCGAGGGCGCCTGAGTCCAAACAATGCGAGAGCTTTGACTGCAGAGAGAAAATGCTTAGACATAAGCAAACCCAACCTCTGACCCCAATCCGCCGTTCAATCTCTCTTCTGTGAACTCGGGGAATTTCAGCACAGGACTTCCGGATGGTATACACACGTTGACCCAGCGCTTTGGCTGCATGTTCATGTTCACACCTGCAGCGCAGACAGTGGATGTCTTGAACCCGGTGCTCTGATTGCGACGCCTCCTCTCTCTATGATTGCGTTGCGTATTTATCTGATCAGGTACCCTCACGAGGGAGGGCAGGGACCGGATGAATAGATGTTTTGTGTATTTTTGTCTTGTGTATGTTATTCATAACACCATAAATAACAGAGAACATCCATCGGGGGAAAATCCTTCGGGCAATGTATTGAATTTAAAATTAAAAAAACAAGGTACTATTTTGACTAACATCACTTGGTTTGTTACAAGGTGGTGCTGATGACTATTAATGCAGCGTGTTTAGTCACTTCAAATGGAATACATCTCATGTGGCCATACATGATGTGATACATTAGAGGCTAGGGAGGATTCAAATTAGGGATTAGAGCACTTTGTGATCTGTTGCACCACGGAACCGTTTGTGTTAGGCTGTAATAGATGGAAACCAGAGCACCGAAAGGAGCTGTCATTAGACGCACTGCAATGCAGTCAGACGGAGCCATGAGGTAAGCTCCAATTGATTATTCATTTACGTTGTCTGACATTTTACACTTAGGGCTTTTAGCCGGTTGCTATTGTGCAGCAGTTCTTATGGTGCATGGTATAAGGGATCTAATTAGTCGTCTTGCTCAAGGGAGTAATGACAATAGTAGCTGAGCTGTGATGCTATAGGCTACCTTTATGAGACATTCTTGGGACGTGGACTAATAGAACAACAGAGAAGATTGAAGTAATAAATATAAAAGCAATGCTCACTGACTCAATATAAACAACAAAATCAACCCTCTCTCTCTCTGCCTCTCTGCATGCTTATATTTAGGACAATTACAAGTACCGAAAAACCTGGCATGGTTTGAAAGAAACAGAGGGAGAGAGAGAGTGTGTGTGTGTGTGTGTGTGTGTGTGTGTGTGTGTGTGTGTGTGTGTGTGTGTGTGTGTGTGTGTGTGTGTGTGTGTGTGTGTGTGTGTGTGTGTGTGTGTGTGTGTGAGTTAGTGTTTGTGTGTGTGTGTGTGTGTGTGTGTGTGTGTGTGTGTGTGTGTGGGTGCGGGTGTCTGTGTGTGCGTGTGCCTTTGCTTTTCGTTTTTTGTCTGCAGATGGGTAATTTGAAATTAACATAAGTCCAACCTCTCAACAATTACAACACTAAAGGATTCCAGAGCTTAAGAAAGCAATTCTTACACATCAAAAGGAACATTGATGCTATTCTGAAGCATTGACTATTGTGCTGCCGCAGTAGTGAATGTGTGCACAGCGGTCCATTTGCAGGGTGGCTGCAAATTCTACTGTGTGCGCTCATACCTGCAGGTGGTAATGCATAGGCAATGAGCTGCATGCATTCTGCGGGTCAGGGCGAGGTAACACAGGACATAGCTATAGTGTCAGACAAGCTGTCTGGGGTAGCATATTTTTCTGTGGCTAATAAATATATCGAATGAATACATTTCAAAACAGCTGAGTCAAGGATGGACTCAACAATATTCCCAAATGCAGAAATAAAATCCTGTTTTCCCTTTATTTTGTATATTCCCTGTTCAGTTATGTATTATATTTTTCCATCTAGAGCAGTGGAGTTCGATTAAGATGTGCTGTAGATGCAACTTTGGCTCATTTTCTCCTTCATTAGCTGTGGATGGCAACGGGGTGAATTATCTGGCGTTTGTTTGTGGAAAGCGCTGGCTCGATCAGTTTCCTCATTGGATAAATGAAAAATAAACGAAAATGGTTGCTTCAAAAACGTCAAAGTGGGACGAAATACAGGACAGTTTGCTGAGAGGGTGCCCGGTCAACCGCTCAGCATGCTAAACAATACCGGCTGGTTTCGGTTTTTCAGAGAAACAAGTGGCCGACAATAAAACAATCCGTAAGAAAAATTTGCAAAGACATATTCCTCTTTCCTACTTCTTTAAAATGTGGTTTGCATAGACACTGTTCTGGTGCTAAGCTAAGCTTTTCACCACAATGCTTCACTGACTTTGATAAATATTATGTCGTATGAAACGACCCATGCGATGCCACACAAGATAACCCCGCTACACACAGCTACACTCACACACACACACACACACACACACACACACACACACACACACACACACACACACACACACACACACACACACACTCACACATACACAAACACACACACACACACACACACTGATATCAACATGCACAGGACAACTAAATACGTGTTTGCACACACACAAAAACAGACACACACACACGCACACACACACACACACACTCACAAGATAACCCCGCTACACACAGCTACACTCACACACACGCACACACACACACACACACACACACACACACACACACACACACACACACACACACACACACACACACACACACACTGCTATGTTGAAATAGAGTATGGGTGGGAAGGAAAAAGTGATAGAGGCATTAAATCATTGCATTCAACACCGCTGCCCAGCACTTCATAGCAATGGAAATTAAATTCCAAGGTTCCACAGATAGGCTTGCACTTGGACCGCACTGTCTGCCCAAGACCAGTCAAGTGACCTAGCATAGGAGGACCACACATACACACACCCCGCTCTGGCCCCCTATAATTCAAATCTATTCAACTCTAACCTTAGGTCCAGGTAACAAAACCTTCGCAGTTGGCCCCCCTCCTCGTTCTTCTGCAATATATCAGCTTAGCAATTAGCTCAATGAAATACAGCTGCATTCAGTGTTTGGCAAAGATCCTTGAGCACCTCTAACCCCCCCCCCCCCCCCCCCCCCCGCCCAGCCTGGCAGGGCCATGTTCGCATTACAGCCAGGCCAAGCCTCAGCACTCCCCTGTGCTTGACTCACTGCTACTCTATGCTATCATTTTATAGTGTGTGATCAGTATCTGGGAGGGAGTGTTTCTCTGGAAGCACTGCCACTAGTTGTAAATGAAATCTTCTATTTTTCTATTTCTTCTCATTCTTCTCCAAGGGGCCGGGGAACCATTACTCATAGAGTCAGCCATGTCGCGCTCTGGCTAGGGGCTATTAGCTAATGACAGGTGGCTAGTGGCTGGTCGCTAGCAGCTAGGTGCTAGGGGTGATAACTAGTGGCTAGGACTAGTGACTAGGAGGACTAGTGGCTAGGACTGCTGGCTAAGGTACGCACTGTGCCACATGCCAACTCCAGAACCGAGCTAGTACCTCATAGATAGAGAGAGAGAGAGAGAGAGAGAGAGAGAGAGAGAGAGAGAGAGAGAGAGAGAGAGAGAGAGAGAGAGAGAGAGAGAGGAGAGAGAGAGAGAGAGAATGATAGATAGATAGATAGATAGATAGATAGATAGATAGATAGATAGATAGATAGATAGATAGATAGATAGATAGAGATAGATAGATAGATAGATAGATAGATAGATAGATAGATAGATAGATAGATAGATAGATAGATAGATAGATAGATAGATAGATCATTTGCTTGATTGATTTATTGAGTGATGGAAAGACCAACTAACAAACCCAATAATAATGTATCTCTAGTCAGCATGACTACCAGTTCCACTTTTCTATATTTAAAAATCTGGATTAATGATTCCAGAGGACAGCTGAGTCCTCAATCAGGGACTCACATTCACTCATCAAGCATCTTTTGGGAGATTCTGGCCTGCTAAATTAGATCTACTCTGTTGAGAACGCGGCTATTTTTACCCGCATCACGAGACTGGTAGTCAATCAGTGGCCGGGGCTGCCTATAAATGGCTGAGGCAATCTCGGTTGTGACTGGACCTGAACGCTCAATCAGCAAGACACTGCAATCCCAGAGTAATATGCAGCCACGTGAATGCAAGCATCGATTTATCTCTCAGTTCTCGTATTGTCTCCTTAAACACGGAAAGATTATTGCACGGACGGAGGTGAACTTAAAGTGCGAGGGCGACTGCTCTGCATGAACATTCCAATGTAATATTCCATTAATCCACAAGAGGGGGAAACATAACCTTTTTTTGACCCTGCTACTGAAATACCAAAGGTTGGGCAGAGAGGTTGAATCTGAGTTGGTTATATCTGGAACACTTTTTGTTGCATTATGCGAATTTTTATCACACACTGAAATAGACTGGTTTGGATCTGAAACACACACACACACACACACACACACACACACACACACACACACACACGCACGCACGCACGCACGCACGCACGCACGCACGCACGCACACACACACACACACACACACACACACACACACACACACACACACACACACACACACACACATACACACACACACACACACGCATAAATCAGTGAAGCCTGAGGCAGCCTAAGAAACGTTTCATCCGCAATCTATTACACAAATATGGG
>NC_082391.1:15553465-15581752 GCF_031168955.1 Gadus macrocephalus | reverse complement strand
AGTCATCTTGCTCGATCTTGAGTGGCGACATTGGAGTGTTTTTATTGCCCCGGCGTTATGTGTTTGCATTTCATCGTAGCCCTAGTTAAGTTTCCGCCTCTCTCTCCGGGTGCGACCGTTCTGCCCCCATCTGTCCGCCGCTCGGTGGAGCCTCTGTAGTGGCTCCTCTTGGACTCTACTTGACATTCGCTGCGCGTGCTTCAACCACTGCAGCTCTCCGTGCTTCCTGCAAGAAGCGTTCCTTTTTTAAAAAAAAATGTGGTTGCATAAATAAGTTTTTTGGTAATAATTACATTGTGAAATACAGTTCAGTTATGGTTGGATTTTTAAACGCTGGCCCCGTTAAACGTGGGTTTTGCGGAGAATAGTTAGTAGTTGCATGTTGGAGTACTCAAATATTCCATGTTGTTGCTGGTAGAGATGTGTTGCATATTGCATATTGCATTTGGCACAAAAAGAAATACATTGCTGCATGTTTCCCATAATAATGTGAGCGAAGTGAATTAAACAGCACGGCAGAGGGGATTTGCGCATTGGCAAGGATATTGCTACTATGAATACTTAAAAACCTACAATTAGCTTACATATATGCCTACAGATATGAATGTGTTTATGCAGATGGGGGACTCTTCGATCTCATGGAGAATTGTATATCTACTGTTCATTAAAGTTAATGTTTTTTGCATTGGGGGCATGATTTTAATAATTGTGTCGGCGGGGTGATGAAACTGTGAATAAATGACGTACTGTCTGCTACTGTGATCTTGTTAAACACAAGCAACCAGTGATAACAGAGCAATCAGAAGCAATTAATTGGACATGGATTTGCATAAAGAGCAGTCAATTTACATAATACAGGCATAGCACCAGTCATATGAAGACGGTTTTGCCCTCTTGACACGGTAAAAGGCTCAAGCAATGGCAAGTTGTGTCGGGAAATGATTTTAGAGTTTATATCTACCAGTCCGACTTTGGCATTGGTCTTTGTTATTTAGAAGAAAATTAATAAAACAAGAACATTAATAAAATGCAGTCTGTATTTTCTAGGATTAAAGATGAATAACCTTGGTGAGAATCTTTTTTACCATTATTTTGCATTGAGTCTGTGTCTTTTTTATATTTATAGTTTCCTCTCTCCCGCCCCAAAAAAAGTAGCTTTGCTACTGATGGAGCAACAGACCAATTCCTCTTAGCAACAGTCTCTTCCTGTTGCCGTGAGAAAGTAGGGCAGAGAGGGGGAAGGCAGCCCACGAGGCCCCCCCTGACATCACAGCACTGAAAGCTGCGAGTCCATGATCGGAAATTCCCAGGGAATTGTTATTGAAAATATATTTTAATCTCCGCCTACGCTGCATCGACGTGCTATTGTGCAAACTGCTTGTCATGTCTGCACGGCTGTGGCATTAGTGTAAACTGCGTCGTGGCGTGCCATACGACAGCTAAGCGGGCACAAGAAGAATACCTCAGAGACTGGCGGCGAACCTTTAGAATCTCTGAGACTTGTGTGCCGACCGGCTTCCAGCGCGGGCGAGCCGGCGTGTGCGATACAACACGCCGCCGATACAACACGCCGCCGATACAACACGCCGCCGATACAACACGCCGCCGATACAACACGCCGCCGATACAACACGCCGCCGATACAACACGCCGCCGATACAACACGCCGCCGATACAACACGCCGCCGATACAACACGCCGCCGATACAACACGCCGCCGATACAACACGCGATACCCCCCCCCCCCCCCCCCCCCCCCCCCCCTCCACGTAAATTGGAAAATAATGTCTCACCTGAGAGACATAAACAGCTGCAGAAATGACACTGATGGCAGCCTGTGAACGCCTGTGGCGGCAGGTGAACGCGTTCTACAGTCGATCCCGCAAAACGGCGAACGGCGAACACAAACTGTATTCATCACGGGGGCGGACGACGGCGATTGTGATTGGTATGCATTGGCTGCGACAACGGCGGCGGCGGCGGCGAATCTTGGCGCCGTAATCGGCGTGCGCCCGCCGAAGAGAAGAGGGTGGGGGTGGGTGGGTAGAGGGGAAAGAGAGGGTGGTGGTAGGAGGGGGTGGGTTCTGAGAGCAGCGCCCGGCCTGGGCTCCGTTCCTCATCTGTCTTCACCCAACAAGCGTGTCATTTGGATCCAGCCTTAAATAAATCATATCTGTTTATATCGAGCAGTGATCTGATTGTGGGGAGCTGGAGGAGAAGTGGTTGGGGGGGGGGGGGATTGGCGGGTGGGGGTAGGGGTGGGGGAGAGAAGGAGAGGGAGGGGGAGGGGGCTGGCGGCACAGGAGGAGGTGGAGGAGGGCAATACTGATCCAACAAAATGTAATTCTATGACTCCTCCTGTCACATCGAGTTGCTTTGTCCATTTTGCCTAAAGCTAGCGCTTCTTCGAGGAAGAGGAGGAGGAGGAGGGATCGGGAGGGGGGGTGGGGGGGGTAATAGTCGTACCAGCCCTGGCTGCCACTATCCACCCGAGCAAGCCCACCCCACCCCCCCCCCCCCCCCCCCCCCGCCACACGTCGCCCAGTTTACAGTTAGCGCTGAGGGAAGTCGTGTCGGCCGGCTGATGAGCCCGGACCCCGCAGCCGTCTCCGCCAAAATAAGAGCCCCATGACTGATTTATAAGACGCCTCAATAGGATTGAATGGTCAGGGGGGCATCAGCGTGTCGGCTGTGTCATTGAAGCCATTGTTGGCCAGTTCTACAGATAACTGATTTGTCGCAGTGGCTGTGCACACGTGTGTGTGCGTGTGTGTAGATGGCTTTATGTATTCATGTGGGGGTGTTGGAGCTCCGTGCTGCTCAGCAGGATGTGTTGTGCCACACAGGGGACTACGTGCAGGTGGAGTTCGCTAAGCTGCCGAGGATGACAACGTTGTCTAGGTGTGGCCTTGACTCGCTGGCCCCGACCGCATTGTGTGTTCAGCGGTTACGCAAGCTCCAAACGCCTACACACAAACGCACAAACGCACACTCGCACACGTGGCCTCGGAGATGGAGACACAGTTCCCGTGCGCACACTCGCACAGAAACACAAACCCGCGCACAAACACTGTGTCACAGACACGCAAGTGCACAGTTCCTTTTTCTGCTTCTCACACACATTTCTTTTTGTCACTTCCGTTTTTTCGAGCACACACCCCTCCTACACACATTCACACACAAACACACACACACACACACACACACACACACACACACACACACACACACACACACACACACACACACATACATACACACCCACACACACACATACACACAGGCCCCAGCATGCAAACACACATAAATGCTTACCCACACACACTTTCTTTCACCCCCGTACTCAGTTTCTCTCACTCTCATACACTGTCACATCCATGCGAATACGCAGCTCATTTCTCCCTCTCTCGACATTCACACACACACACACACGCATACACATACACATACACACATGCATACAAACATGCACAGAATTTTACCAGGCAAAGGCTTATACTCAAGGCCGTTCATGAAAACAGTGAGGGAAACCTGGGGTGGGTTCAAACATGTTGAGATCTCAAACAGAACTATACACAACGTGAATAATAAGAGTGAGAACACACACATGCCTGCATCAGGTTGTCGCCCGTATGTCTCAATGCTGCAAAACAAAACGAAAGGCAGCAATCTTCTCCTTTGTTTTGTTTTGTGTTGAGAAGATATCTAGATTTCGAAAATTGAAAACGCGATGGAGATAATAACGTTAATAAAGTTTTGAGTAAATATTGACTAAAACCGAAATAGCACCTAGTTTTCTTTGAGCACTATCTTATTCCACAGCACAACATTAATTAAGTGTTAACTCGATTGACGATAATCCAGAGCATTGCCACACTTAAAACGCACAATGCACCTCGACTTCTTTATTTCTCTTCTTCTACTTCTTCTTCTACTTCTTCTTCTTGAGATAATGACGGTAGTAATCACTGCGCTGCGGCGCTGATGAGCAAGCCTGAGTGGGCGGGAGCCGGAGCGCGGCGGCCAGGCCGGGGAACAGCTTTAGGTTCTGAGGGCGTCCGCGGCTCGGTCCAGCGGAGGATGATTACTACAGCGGTGGGATCACCAGCTCCCCGGGGGGGGGGGGGGGGGGGGGGGGGTGGAGAGCGGGATGCGGCCCGTGCTTCAGGCCCTCCAGTCCTCTGGGGGTGGGGTTGGGGAGGATGAGAGAGAGAGGGAGGGAGAGAACCTCTCGGGGAAAGGATCTAGGACATCGGCGATGAAGGGGGCTGGGGGGGGCTGGATGGTGGGCGGGGACACCTCGTCCCACAATGGGAAGTGACTCTGCCCATGATTATTAATTTAGCCGTGATCAAGTGGGTAGGTAGTCGCTAGGTACACAGTGAACCGTATTACATATTACACCCCCCCCCCTTCCCAGATACATACACAGAGCCCCTCCTTGCTCCCACACTGCGGTGTATGGACACGATGTCTGCAGGTTTAAATTGGCTGCCAGGCCGCACCTTGCCAACGCTGACATTTCGGCTGCTATTTATTTCTGTTCTCTGGCTGGCTTCCCCTCCTCCGCCGCCTCCAAATCCTCCCAGTTACATCTCGGGTCACAATATAGGAGTGCTTTTTCGAAACGTTTAGGCATAATTGGAGCCTTTCATAATTCAAAACACAGCCTCGTAGTCCTGAACTTCTTATTAGCTGTCCTTTGTCCCCCCCCCCCCCCCCCAGAAAATTAATCCAGATGCTCGCCCTAATATTTCACTTTGGATCTGCTAAGGCTCTTTCTCTTTATTAGGATAAAGGTATTACCTGTTATTTGGACGTGGACATCTGAACGGAAATTACGTTTTTCCCTTATCTGATCTTAACCCCGGTGTCGCCTCTTAGAGCAGACGAGATCCCCAGGGTTATCTGAGAGACTCACAGAGGTAGCAAGAGCTCTCATTAACACTCAAGAGACAACCATGAACTACCACCTCTTTCCTCTCTTCATTAACTCAACCCCTTTACCATCCCTGGCTATTGATCAAACAGAGTGCGGCCACGAGACCATCGTACTCTCCACCGGAGAGCCTTCCCAGTCCCTTCGCCACGTTGGCCTCCCAAGAGGACGGTCCATGGCGTGGCGTCGGTCTAGGGGGAGGAAGAGCAGAAGCCAGTGGGGCTGCAGCAGTTAAATGATGATGCAATCATGGGTTTCATTATCTGGTTGGTCAATAAATGAAAGTCGAGTTAATCTGAGAAGTCTTTCTCATTCCCAATCTCAGACGGTAATTGGCTCTTCCTGTGTGATTTCGCGTGGGGGGAGGGGTGGGAGGGGAGTCGAATCTCCAGTGGTCAACATCAGTTTTCCGCGGTGACTCACTGTTTCCTCGGCAGCATTGAGGCCGCTTCAGAGGCCGGCCCTTCAGAGTACCTGTCCGAGCCGATGTTTCTGCCTGACCTGAGGGAGACTGCTGCTGTTCCCCCAATCAGAGCACGCAGCCTCGGACCAGACGATATCAAGCTGTTTGAAATGGACCAGGGGTATTTGGCGCCTCTCGCACCGAAAGATTTCATATTTGAATTTCAAATATTCCTTGGCATGTTTTTCCATCTCACTGAAATAGATCCCCGGATATTCTGTGCCGAGTAAGGGCGCTGACTACAGAAATGTGTTATTTATTGATTTGATTTGAATTAAAGCAGAGTTGCGAGAGAAATTGTGTGCAAAGGCAAATGTCGCCAAATTCCATGTAAGAGCTCTGACATTTTCCCACAATCAATCATTTAGCCACCAACCGTCAATTACGATCAATAACCTACTATGTAATTACAATAACAGGTTTGCTATTTTTTTGATGTTTTTTGATCCAAAGCAATCTTTGCTGAATAAAGAGAAGGAGCAAATTTGGGTTAGGCATCCAGCTCAGATACAAAGAAAGTAAAACACCTTTACAAACTCAGAACATCTTGCATCTGACACGGTATAAATAATGAAGTATTACACAGTTTTATACCGATTATCATTAGGATACGGTAAATGCGGTCTTATGGCATAAAATGCATTCCTATATTCTGCCGTGTCAGCCCGTCATTGTGAGAGACATTCAAAGAGTTTCAACACATTCAAAAAACTCCTGTTTTAATAATAACATCAATGTTGATCAGATGTTATTTTTTCTCTGCTTTTGAAAAGTCCCTGAACTCAAACTGTGTTAGCATATCAAAGTGCCACAGTGCCAATGTTTTAGAAATGAGTGGCAAAGAGTGGAAAATAATCATAGACATATGCTCAGGGACATGCCATTTAATCAGTAGCCTTCTATCTAAACTATAGTCTGCTGTTTTGATATTTATAGAAAAATGACAAGTGCAACCAACTTTTAGCCTAAGTACCTCTGTAACCAAAATTGTTCAGCGACACAGCATCACCAAGTGTCACACTTTCAGCCCAGAAATAAAGCTATTAATTGATCAAATAAAGTACATAAATCGACCTCCCTCTCTCTGTACCTCACTCATGGTGATTGCCTGACTCACGCTGGAGGATGTTCGTGTCTCAGGGATATTACGCGGGAAGCCGGGATCCAGGTGAGCGTGATCTAGTGAACCGCAGAAGGTATTGTCACTAAGAATTACTTATCAAACGGCAATGTGCCCCTCGCTGCATCGAACGATGTCTCGGGTGATCTCTAAGTAGCAGAGGGACGGCACAGCCACTAAAGGGCACCTATGTCTCCTTGTTGCACCCTTTGCTTTATGAAAGGCAATCACTTATACGGACCACAGGGTTTCAAGCCCTAGTCACTTGTTAGGCTAGTCCTACGACTGGCCCACTTGTGCACGCTGGCCACTAGATCACTGCTGTTGTCCTACCCCTTCCATGTATTTTTAATGTACATCATGGGTTTTTGCATGCATTGATTTGACCACTGCATTATTAATATGATCTCATAAATATGATATGCATGGACCGGTATTCATATAATGGAATGGCTTTAAACAAGGCAAACTGCTAACTTATTAGCGTGCGTGTCTGTAAGCATACACTCTGTATTAATTAAGTTGCAAAACCTTCAAATCAGAAATAAACAGTGACAAATTCACAGCGTATTGGGAATTATATTATTTATATTGTGGGGCTCTGTATGTGGACATTTATTATATACCCCCATTGAAGAATTGAGTGAAAATGGATCAGTCAAATAAGATGTTTGTTCCTTTAAAGGCTGCATTTACAGCTCTGATATTTTGTTCACCTGACTGACAAAATGTAGGTCCTTAAATGATTCCCTATTTTGTCCTCCGGTAGCTTGGCTAGTTAGTCATCCTCTGAAAGCAGTGACCTCATGGAAAGGTCTCGAGTCACGAGGCGAGGAGTCATCTTCACCCGCGTTGACATCACCCACACCTTGCTTTTGACATCATCAACTCTGGAAAAAAACAAATGTGTCACCATTCATCTACCATTGGGTAATGTATGGTGATATGATTTTCGACTCTAGATATGGATGTTTAAGACGTTTTATTTCCATATGAAGACATTTTATTCTGAAATGAAAACGATGGACCATCTTTAATCCATTTTAATTACTAATGATTCAGTTTTATAAATTTTTTATGGAACATAGCGTGACCCTAATACATTTTATATTACAATTTCTCATTATGTAAAACAGAGAAAAAGCATTTATAATCTATTACTGCCCTATCTAATTTTCTTATAGACCATTGTCTTTCCCTTTATGAAGGTATGAAGTCATAAATACGGCATTCGGGTATATTTCTGCCTCGCCAATACATTTCATCTTCCATTTGAACTGAGGTAACATCAGAAAGGAGATGTATATTTCTGTCTTGCTCTGATGCGCTTGAACCAGCGCCAGTAGTCCCAGCGTGAATTATAGACCGGTCCACATAGCCTAAAATCTCAAATTTGATTATCTTGGTGCAGGGACAGACCAGAGTCAAATGGATCATCCTTTGGCTGAGAGCCCTCTCCAATAGGATCATATATCAAGCAGGTGGGCTGCAGGTTATGAGCTAGGAGACACGCCCCCTTTTAAAGCCTTCAACTTCCTGCTGCTGGAATCCCCAGGAAAATGAATATCATGAAGTATTACTTTTCCTTATCAGATGTGTGCACACATTTAGACATGGGCAGTTTGTATTTCTTTTCTTTTAATTTTTTGGCCTGGTCAGACATAACAAAGAAAAGAAAACTATCCTATAAAATGTAATCAATTATAATTCTTACATAACCATTCATCTGTAATTCTTGGCCCACAAGTGTGTTCCAGTTTGCCTCTTCCTAGAACCGTATCTGCCACACATTTCCAAAAAGCTGGCTTTTGTGCCAATGCTCAATCAATTAGGAGCTCTGAATGCTCGTGATCATCTGACTCATTAAAACGTGTTTATAAAGCAATCAATTTCTCCACGGCTCAGTAAAGGCTTCTGCAGCATCTGTGTGGCACGCAGCTAACGCAACATCCGGCGCTAAACTTTACCCTGTTATTAAGGAACCCCCCCTTCCCTTGCCGAGTACTTGATAGTACAATTCCTCCACAGCGACTTTTATACAGACGGCTTGCCAGTGGAGTTGAATGGTTTCCCCTTATGCAACGGCTCTGGCCAAGACACGACTCTCAAGACGCAAGATATATGATCTCGGAGGATACTATAAATCTGGAAAGCAAAAAATTAAACTAATTGAATTTGGATTGCATTAAGTTCCTCTGAGATTCAATTGAGAAAATGTATCCCATTCATTTTTAACAAGATATTTTCTTGGGTGTCACTAAAAAGCAGGGTCTTGCAGTGTCTCGCTAACCTATGATAGTTAATAGTAGTACTTTTTAAGACGAATGATCAACACACTTACTTTGCATACAGTGTTCAACTGTATGCACCATAGAAAATGTGCTCTTACAATGTCGTGTGGCCAGAATAATTCTAGAATAATAGTTTATTTATGTTTGGTTCTTATGAGGATCTTCACTGTAAACCTCTCTGACAAACCATCTCTAGTCAAATCTGCCTTAAGTGAGTCATACCCTGTGCCTAGGTGTAATACATACCCAGTCCTCATTGCAATTGGTTTCCTTTACCTTGTGAATAATAGATGGGCTACTGCATAACATATTATCTTTAAGTGATATAGGTGCCTCACGTGTTTTTTTTATTAATAACGACTAAGAGAGAGACAACAGAGGGAGAGCGATAGAGAAGGACGGAGAGAGTTAGAGGATGTACATAGAAACAATTGCTTGCAGGCAATAGGTATTCATAGTTTGCAATTCATTACAAATGCATTCAGTTAAATTAAATGTTACGGTCCTTTGGACACAGTGTGTCCTTCTTTCAGGTCCGACGACCCTCTCCAAGCAGCTAATGCAGGTCAGTGTTACGCTCTAGTGTTTATCAACTATATTTCTATTGCGTGTGAAGAAGATGTTTTTTTGTAGTTCAGCTGAATATGTCATGCTTTACAACCCCCCCTCCCCCTCTCCCCGCCTCCCGGTCTTTGAAGGCCCCTTCTGAGAGTTTGGGTCGGGAAAATGGAAATCGCTATGATTTCGGTGCGATGAGCAGGCCGCTTTCTGCGGGCCAAGCTCGGGGAACATTCGTAATATCGACTCACACAGTCGAGCGGCTTTCCGCATTCAGGTGTGCAAAGAGGAGAGGGCGAAGGGACGAGGCCGCGGCTGCTGGTGCGTCATCATACGTTGCATGCTTGAGCTGCGAGGAGCCGATCTTAGGCTACCAAACCCCTTCAAGGCCGGCGTGCTTTTCGCATTAACCCAGTGGTTTGGGAGAGGCACGATGTGTTGCGGTTGTTTTCTGAATCCACATGAAAGCTCTGTTTCTGAATCATTTTGTTCTGGTGAAGAAAATGATGGTGTTGGGTTGTGCAGACACAAAGATGACAGTTTACCTTTCTTAATAACGAATGTGCATCTTGAAACAGAGTGTCAAGGTGCAACATCAGGAATATTTCTTAAAACGGAAAAACAATTTTGTCGTTGGATAGGATTATTTTATTCTCAACCAATTATCTTATATTTGGTCAGCTCATTTGTTGATCGTGATCGTGATAATCATTTCAATAGTATCATTTCAATATTCCTGTTAATATCTTCATAATTATTGTAATTATACAATTCTGGTGATTTTTCATGGGTTCTCGTTTCACAAAGCCACAAATAGCCGTGAATATAAGCTCCAATAATGAATCGGTTGGTTTCAGTGGATACCATTTCAGTTGACAGCATACTTAATTACTTCCCAGACCCGCAGCCTAACACCTCACTGAACAGCTTTGTTCGAGTTCTGTTGTTATGTGAGACGTCAGTCGTAAGTCCAAGTCCATGTCGGAGGAGAAGCACACAACGTTCTGGTTCAAAAGTTTTCAGAATGAAACTCGACCAAATGTTCCGGATCTTTCACATGTTGGGAAATGGGGGGACGTTCAGAAGGAGCAGAAGGACAACATTTCAAGTTTGATTATGGAAGTTATTTGAGGTTAGTATGGAAGTTATTTTAGGAAGTTGGTTGGTGTCATGCATTTAACTATGAGTTTCCTGTTTTGGCTTAATGTATTTCCACTTGCCTAGGTATATTCATCCTTGAAATCCGACAGTCAACACTTTGTTAATGTTCAGAGCGAACATAACTTGTGATCCGAGCACATCTTTAAGGGGCTAATCCAAGCTAAAGGGAGCCCATACATTATTACTACTATTCGATCCGTTGCCATCACTAAAATGCAGACTTTCTTGACAACACAAACGAGTATCAACACACACACACACACACACACACACACACACACACACACACACACACACACACACACACACACACACACACACACACACACACACACACACACACACACACACACACATAAACAGTCCCATAAACCACCCCCCATCTCACACACACAAACCCACTTGCATTGACTTCACCGGTTTTCACAAAAACGCAACTCATCGACCCTCAGGCACACATACACACGCACAAGCCCACAACCCCCTCCTCCTCCACACACACACAGACATACACAAACACCCACACCACACACACCCCCCCACACACACAGACACACAGACACAAAAACAAACACACACACACACGTACACACACACACAGACACAGACAAACACCCACCCCCCCTCCCCACACACACACACATACACACACACACATACACACACACACACACACACGCACACACACACACACACACACACACACACACACACACACACACACACACACACACACACACACACACACACACACACACACACACACACACACACAGATTTAACTCTTAATTATAAAAGAGGCTGTAAGAGTTAATAATTCACAGCACTCGGGGCCCCACTAAGGGTATTTCTGGAGCACCAGCTTCATCTAATGTAACAAGGTATATGTCTACTTTGGGACTCTTTTCTCCAAATAATTTATGATTACCCCATAGGCAATTTAGATGCAGTCAGTGTTTAAAACAAATGTCTGACGGTCTTGTGTGACCCTAACTCTGGTGCTCTGCGAGACTGCAGATAGAGCTCATTTGTAGCTGTTTCCCCGCCTCATCACACTCGCCCGGCTAAATATTCCCATTGCCATCGTATTAAAATAATTGTGAATAGTCTTACACGTGATTTCGTCATTTTATCAGCAATTCTGCTGACTTTTATTTCTATTTATGATCCTACTGGTGGGTCTGAACCAGCCCGTCGGTGGGGCTGGGCCGGAACATGCCTCAGCGAGGTATTGTGTGGCTAGTTCGTATAGCGTTCGCTTGATTGACGTGAAATCACAACAAAACAGAAGGCTCTGGGATACGTAGTCCCTGAGTAGATATGGAGTCAATATCCATATCTATTAAATCATAAGATAAAATAATAAAGAGCAGTGGGTGCACTTAATATCGGGCCACTGGGGGCCAGGCGTGGTAGACCCCCCCCCCTTCCCACACACTCACACACACACACACACACACACACACACACACACACACACACACACACACACACACACACACACACACACACACACACACACTTTGAAACAAATGCTTTCAATTCGGGACAATTGAAGCATCACCAAAGTCAGACATTTCACTGTAAGTAGCAATACTGTAATTCCGTGTGGGAATGAGCGAGAGAGAGCGAGAGCGTTTGAAGAGAAGATGGGCAGAGTTGCATGTCAGCCCCGCCATAATGGAAAATGTATTTAAAATGGGCTCTACTGGATCTCATTTTACGAACCATTAATAATAAATTGCCGCCATCAATCCTAATAATGACGTGTCCCCTATTATCAGCACAGCATTTGGGGAAACATCTTTTTGCCCTGGAACAATTAATTCACCTCTCTCTATTCATAAAACATCTGTTTGGTTTCAGGAAAAATGTAACATATGGTAGAAGAAGCCTAAAGCCTAACTCTCACCGGTTCGGTGCCCAGGCTTTTGTCTCCCGTTGGCATTCAACGCATGGTATGTCAGCCCTAAGGCTACGGCCACAAGGGAATATATATATACATATATAGGGGATATATATAGCTATGTATACATATATGTGTATATATATATATAGGGGATATATATAGCGATGTATACATAGCTATATATATATACATATATATATATATAGCAGGGTTTTAAAGTGCTGTTAGGTGTGTCGGCTTTTACTAGGCTAGCACGATACTAGCCTAGGATGATATTATCTTGGTGCATTGCTACTCTAGCATGATCCTAGCCTAGCATGATATTAGCCGAGTGCATTGCTACTCTAGCACGATCCTACCCTAGCATGATATCAACCTAGCGCATTTCTACTCTAGCACGTTACAAGCCTAATGCAAGTCTACGAAGCTGCTGTGGCTCACTTGCGTTGTTCCTACAGCCCTCGTTGTAAGCATAGATCGTACCATACAGTACATTATATATAGGCTATACAACTCCATAGTTCCACAACCATGAGTGTACATGAATATATAATGTGTGGGCATATCTATACACACAAGAGCACACTAATGAAGCACTATTTGCGGGCATTATCATTTAATGACCACATCCTTGAACAATAGCCATCCGTCAACATCCCTCCCCCGCTTCCTTTCACGTTTTACGAGCATGCGTCGAAACACGCAAAGATTTGCTACGACACGCACGTTGTGTAGGTAGGTCACACAACCGAAGCGAGTGTTCGCGTAGAGACATAACAAGGAACCCTGTCATGCTTTGATGGAATGCGATATTCATATTCACATAGGGTTCGTTTAATATCTTGGGGGGCCCTGAGGTTTTTCTTGGATCATTTTTATGGAGTCATTCACAGGGATGTTGCAACGCCGCTCCTGGGTTAATGGCGCATTACCGATTGTGTGAAAGCAACATTAACGCAACTTCCAACCTAATATTTGCAATCCATTCTTTGGTTACCTTAATTTGAAGTTAAACGACTTGACTGCCTCACTATAGTGGAATTACCTATTGAACTTCATGACAAACACTTCATGCGTGTTTATTTTTGTGGATTCTTTATCTGAAAGTATCTTGCCTGTAGGCTTCTCTAGAAAATATTACAGCATTTACACACAAACAAACACACACACACACACACTCAAAAAAACGATCTCGCCCTCCCCCCAAATGTATGACGTGACAGGTCACTAAAGATTCATACTTGTACAATCTCAGCAGTTAGCGTAATAAAAGATTTAGACCTGCAGGTTACCATCCAGTTGGGTCACCCAATGGAGAGGCGCTAAAAGGCCGAGACTGGATGTGTCACATAGAAGTGCGGTAGAGATGGGCTGAGGGACCCCTGAATTATTCATATTGTCACCATTTAGAAATGAAGAGAACCCACTGCGTGGACACTCATCCCTCAGTCTTGACATTTCACCGCACGGATTACAGTGGTACCCGGGAAACAAGGGAACAACACAGCAACTGGAGTACAGTGAGAGTGGATCATGGGAATCACATATGGATGCTTTTTTTTAATTTGCATGCAATAATAATGGGACTGCTTACTGTTCCTGTGAGTGAGCGGTGTGCAAACCAGCATTATGACTTGTATTCGAATCTGATTTTCCGTCACCGTATCTCAGCGTTCTGTCAGGAATCACTCATGCCATAGACGTAACCATTTATTGCATGAAATGGTGATACAATTTAGCTTAGCGGTATGGTTCCTCTCTTTTCCGGTGCTCCCTGCTGTAGGATTCAAAGCATGAAATACAGATGTCAGATACAGAGCAACCAACAGCATACCAGAATTTGACAACAGGGAGCACTATTCAATTCCCCATGGGGTATATCAGATAAGTTGTACATGCGATGTAGAGCAGAACCAAGCAGGTGAAGGCTGGGATGGTGGGGGGTGGCATAATTCAGCTCAGCACACTTAACTTCGCAAGGGGCTTGAGATGGAAGGTCTTAAATCAAGGTCTTCAATTAACCGGCTATTAGTGTACATGCATTTGATGCGACCGTGTTAGCGTCAGCTGATAGGGGTGCTTCACTGGAGTGGCCCTCCCCAACTATCTGCGCCAATATGTCTCGGAAGTCTTACAAAGTGAGCTTCTCCCTTTTTTGGTTTTGAATTTGAATGCCTTGACCTCATCCATCTTAAGATTGACAAGGTTGAGCACAGCAGCAGGGTGACTGCAGAACTCTCCTGTCAGAGTTCACCCCAACCTCTCTTTGTGAAGTCCACAAATCCATGGAAAGCGTCCTTCGGCAAAAAAGCAGCATGACAGTCAGATCAAGAACTATAGGGATGAGTGTTGATTGAAGAGATTGATAAAATGTAAAAATATTATTATAGACTAGTGTTTGAAAGTTATTGGGGGTTCAGCGTACCACCTAGTTATAGATGGGATACATTTTGAGCAGGGCTGCTTTATTATATTAAATTGCATCTTCGCTATATTACTTAACAGAAGTGGGCCATGTCTGTCTAGACACAGGATAAAGGAAACTAGGGTGAAATTTAAATAAAGAAGTGAGTTCTAAGCACAAAACTCATTTTACATTTAATGATATTAGAAGCTGCACCTAAACTAGAATCAATTTGCTTTCCTAGTTAAGAAGTGCTTAGAATGCCTGCTTCAATGCGAGAGTTAAAATAACCTTTTGATTCTCGCATGATTTAATAAAAAATAATAAAAAATAATCATATCCACATTCAGCACTTAGTCTGGGTTCTCGCGCTTTTGAAATGCGTCGCTGGTAAAAAAAAAAAGGGAGAAAAGAGCGTAATTAGCTCTTTTCATCTGCGACCCATTGTAAACGAATGTTTTCCATCATGCAACGGGTTCCTCAGGGCTAGAACCGTGGTGATTGTCTTCTCAACAGCCAGAGGGACGCGCTGTTGACACCGTACGCCGATGTGATGCATAGCAATTCGTCACATTGTGACAGGAACAGGGCGGAACACGCCAACGTTTCATTCAGAAACGTTCCTTTAACAGGAACACACGCACGCCAACACGCCTGCATGCACACACACACACGGTCTGACAGTCTGGATTATTAGCGTGAAAACAGAGGTGTGCGACTCCGGCCTTAAGTTAGTTGTTCATATTGCCGATCTGCCCCCTGCAACAACACATGCGTCAGTGTGCTTGCGTGCAGCCATGTCTCACTCAGACTAGCCATCGAGCCTGCAGGCGATATGGTGACCATTTCCCTAAAACGCATCCATCAGCAGTGACAGAAGCCCCGCTCTGCCCATTATGATCAACGATGCTAAAAGTATTCGCCTCGGGTTGGTCTCAGGTGTGATTTCATTACATCTGTTCAACATGTCCGTTATACTGTACACATCAACGCCTAGGGCGCTGGGCATGAAAGAAATATAAATCTCCTTTGACCCTTCAGATACCTTAGCGTAATTTTTCAAATATAAAAAAAAGCGAGTACCTCTATAGTACTCTTTGAATCAACCCTTCATAATACCATCTCTTACTATTATGTTGCCTTTTTTCTGGATGAATTATTAAACCGTCTTAACGAATGCTTTCCTATTGTTAGGACGTGTGCATTTACAAACATTAGCATCCGTTGCACTGCGTTTCCCTCAACTGTGGAGCAATCTCTCCCCCTCTTTCCGGGGAAGCATGTGAAAATAGGGGTCTTTATGGTCTTATGCGGCTGTTGGCGCACGTTTTCTGCTGACAAACAAACCAACGGGTGCAGGGAGAGCACTTAGCAGGCTCTACTCGCGAGCTACGCTCACGCTCAAATGAAGGGCATCTTGGGTGGAAGACAGCGTCCAAAGCATTCTCCCGACGAGGCTGTCTCTGGCTTCTGAGCAAACAACATTGTTTCTTCTCCCCCCACTACAAGCTGAGCTGTGATATTTGCATCCAATTAGTTGATTGTAAGTGACAGCTAGCATGTCTTGGCTGTTACTCTGGAGTGTGTTCCTAAGCCTTAATTATGGAGAACTTTGTTGGACATCGTATTGTTGTAGGCATACTTCTCTCCCTCGGTTCACTAACAGCGTGTAATATGTTGTCATGTCACCCCATAACAGCGAATATATCTATCTAGTCTTTTTCTTGAACTTTCAAAAATATTGTTATGTATTATTCAATTTAAGTATGATCATTACTTAGTTGGGAATAGCTCTTTCCAACTAATTGAAAGCTAGTGGAGTCAAAAGGCAATAAAGTCATTGAAACATTTGAATAACAGATCTATAGATAGTCTATTGCGTGTGATAAATAATGAGCAAAAATGAGCTTGTATGGAAGTAAAGTGTGCTTAATCAATCCAGTAGACCGATTCCGTAACATAAATACAAATATGTGACAAGATATGGAAAAAAATTGTAAAGCAAAGTAAAGCAAAGCAGGGTCAAGTAACAGCAGGTGGTGTTCATAAGACTCAAATGTAATAATATTCAACGTTTCTCCCTCACATGCTGAGCACAAATGTGTGCCTCAGATAGGGAAAGAAAGATTTACAAATCGCTAATATCCTTACGGATTCCGGAAGATTCCTTTGTGGTAGAGAGGGTGAGGCCTTTGCTTATTCAAGGTCCCATGACATGAGAATCTCACTTTATGAGGTTTTCTAACATAAATATGAGTTCCACTAGCCTGCCTATGGTCCCCCAATGGCTAAAACTTGCGTTTGCTGTAAAACGAGCACTAGCTGCTCGCCTTTGAAAAAACGGAGGCTCAAGTGCGCTGATTTGGAATGTCTGTATTTATGACGTCACCAAGAATCTCAGCTCCTCCCCTTACTCTGCCTGGCCCGCCCAGATACGTTGGCCCGCCAATGAGACTCGACCGTGCGAGCGCCACATGTGTGTGTGTGTCTGTGTGTGTGTGTGTGTGTGTGAATACACACACTGTAACGCAAGTGTTTCTTGTCGGTTCTTTGACGTGTCTTGTATTTCCACAACGAGACTGTTGTGGGGGTTATCTGAGCCATGGTTGAGAAAGAATTGGGGGAAAGGAACTTTGGCTTTGACTCGCTGAAGTACATGAACTGCGACATGCCGCCGGTTGCCGCGAGGCACCATCGCCCGGCAGCGGGCAGCCGGCAGCAGGCAGCGCCCGGTTCAGTCGACTTCAGGTTGATGTGAAAGTGGAAGAACCAGAGACGTCGCAGAACCCGACAAAGTCGTTTGTGATTCATAATGTCGTCTGGAGGCGCACACAGCTTTTGGCCGTGATAATATGTATTAAATGATATAGATTTCTATGTATTATATGATATTATTTAGATATAGAGCTCAAGGACTGTGACGCAAGTGTTGTACACTTCCTTATTATTTGGATAACCGTTCTGCTTTTGGTGTTATGGCGCATAACACATCGGACTCTCGTCTCTGGTATTTCTACAACGAGACTCGTATTGGGGGTTATCTCAGCCATGGTTGAGAAGGAATTGGGGGAAAGGAACTTTGGCTTTGACTCGCTGAAGTACATGAACTGCGACATGCCGCCGGTTGCCGCGAGGCACCATCGCCCGGCAGCAGGCAGCCGGCAGCAGGCAGCGCGCGGTTCAGTCGACTTCAGGTTGATGTGAAAGTGGAAGAACCAGAGACGTCGCAGAACCCGACAAAGTCGTTTCTGATTCATAATGTCGTCTGGAGGCGCACACAGCTTTTGGCCGTGATAATATGTATTAAATGATATAGATTTCTATGTATTATATGATATTATTTCGATATAGAGCTCCAGGACTGTAACGCAAGTGTTGTACACTTCCTTGTTATTTGGATAACCGTTCTGCTTTTGGCGTTATAACTCGTATTGGGGGTTATCTCAGCCAAGGTTGAGAATGAATTGGGGGGAAGGAACTTTGGCTTTGACTCCCTCAAGAACATGAACCACGACATGGAGGAGAAAGGGATTGTTGGCGGCGAATGTCTCCCGCTTGAGACCCGCTGAGGGACCACTGCCGGAGGCGGAGGTGCCTAAGCGCTGCCCGGCAACGATCCCTTTTTCCTCCTTGTCGCGGTTCAGTCTACTTCACATTGATGAGGACGTTGAAGAACCAGGACTGCGGAGAACCCAATGGGGGCGTTTGAGATTCATAATATCGGCTCACACAGCTTTTGACCGTGATAATATATATTATATGATATAGATATATATGTAGGCTATATGATAATATTTAGATATAGAGCTCCAGGACTCCCGTGTGTTCTAGAATATTTACAGAACACGGCTAAAGGCTGTGCGCCTCGCCATTGCGATACATCCACTGTAAACAGAGCGCATGGTATCGTGGCTGCAAGCTGCTCAGGGCCACACCCCCACCCTCCTCCTTGACCCGCCTCGCTCCTCCTCATTTGCATTATAGCTACAGACACCAAAACAGCGCATTTGGGGGAAGCTCAATGTGCGACTGGCTCGGAGTGGCTGTAACTCTGCACCACGGCTGAATTTCGGGAACGTCTTTGAATACTGTGTTAGTTGCCCACTAATACCTATATTAAAGAATACATAAAATAGCATGTCATGGGACCTTTAAAAGGGCGAGTTTTCAATTTACCAAGATATGATCTTATTTTGCAAAAGAGCAATATTAATAGGGCCGGGTTATACACTCTTATCCAAACACAAATAAATAGTCATGGCTCCCCAGAGGAGGCAGTACCCCGTGCAGCCAACATCTGTAGCATAAATAATGGGTTTCCATCGCATCACGTCATCACTTATTCACTTCACAGAAAACACAGATTTGACTCATTTTCTCTTGGAGGGTGAATATACTAAACCTTACATGTCGTCCTCATCCCAGGGTCGAGGAAAAACTAATTAAATCCACTGCCGGGACTTATGTGACAATTTAATTAAAGCTCAAGGACATCTACAAAATCGGATTGTTATTCCATAACTGTAGTGGACTTTTGATGATTTATTTTGGTAAATACAGGGATTAGGAACAGTCACAACAAAGAGACATGTTATCGTAAGGGAGGAATGGGATTAGTATGTATTTGGAAAAAGTCCTCAAGTGGTTTGAAATGTTTGATTACATAAGTGCATGAGATTATTATGGCCAAATTAGATACAAACAGCAGAGCAATTACACATCCCGAGTTGATAAAATATTTAATATTTATTCATATTATACTTCTCAGCCACAATCCTCATGCAAAACAATACGAGAGAAAACATTTTGGACTCGAAAACACTGAATAATTCATCGTGTTTCATGATTTTTAAGTAACAGGAATTCATGGTTTTAGGAGGTTTCAATTACCATCTTTAGCAGCTTCAACATGAAAAATAAAGGTGAAACAAGCCTGCATGGGTTCCTTCACCCTTACTCTGTTTATTGGGGTGTGCTTGGGGGTTTCTCCACTGTGCTTGGGGTGTTTAAAGGGTACAGCTCCAACAGGGATTCCTGTTAAGTTGTGAAATCGGAACCGAAACCGTCTATTAACATATTAATGCAATCCCGGCGCCGTTCCGCACGCCACAGCATATCTGTAGACGTCAAACAATAGGGCTGACCTTCATGGACGGCGAATAATCCTGTGAGTGTGCAGCACTGGATCAGAAGGTTTCACGGTGGGGTCATTAGGTGCCGTATAGCTCACACTTTATCACAGGGAGAAATGACTCTGCGAGTGATAAATATTCTATCAGGCTTCCATCTTTCTCAAGGAGAGATGTGTTAGAATACCGTCCCCACACTGGCGCCGGGCCATTCACAAAAGGGTTGGATAATCAAAACTAGCTCATGTGTTTCTTAATAATGCAATGTGGGATTGTAGTTTTATGAAGCCACCTATAGTTTCCAAGGAAGTTGAGTTTCCAATATCGTCTATTGGCCATCTGGCCAATAGATGATATCATAATAAAGTAGTTGTGTTTATACAAGTCACAGGTTGTTGATGTGCTGTCGGTCATGTTCTGCCTTTGTCTTTATGTTGCTTAGTGTTCGCTCTTCCCCTTTCCACCAGATGTTCTTCGACTGCTCCCCTCCCTTCACATATCTTGCCTGTCATCTCAATCATGCCGTTCCCCTCACCCGTGTGTCCTTGTCAATCTCCCCACCTGCACCTCATTCCCCGACCAGTCTCTCCCCATGTATACACGTTTTCTTCCTTTGTCCCCTGGGCGGTTCGTTGTTTCTGTCATGTCCTTTTGTCCTTTTGGTTCCCCGATCTTAGTTTTTCTCTGCCTGTTGATGGAACGGGGATTTTGAGTGTCTTTATTAAAAGCCCCTTTGTTTTGTTTTGAGTACAAGTCTGCATTTGGATCTTATCCCTCTTTGTTCCTGCTGCCCCACCAGCATCGCCCAGGACTCTGTGTGTGTTAGGACAGAGTTGGGTAAAGTGTGACAGGCGGAAAGGTTGGAAGCAGACACGCCGGGGCATGGCTGTATGTGTTGAGCTACGGTCGATAAAGTTGACGGTTAAACACCAGATTCAGAGTGGACACTTCTTGCTTTTAATAAGCCAAAGGGTTTAATACTATATATATATATATACATTTTTTTTTTTTATGCAATAGTTAAGTAAAGTAGAAGTATTGCAACCATCTTGCACCAATAGTCGTGGTCATTACTTAAGACAAGTAGGTTTATTCTCTGAGTATTGTTGGTCAAGGAACAACTGAGCCTTGGTGAAACTGATCTGTGTATGATGTCAAAAACTGCTCTTGATTTATTCCGTTTTTTCGGGTGGATTTGTTTTACCATTCTTCACGTTGAGTAAAAATGTGAAGAATGATTAATTAAGACGTGGGTGGGTAGAGATTCATTTTCTTTCTTGTGTATTCTCATCAAATATATCATAGTGGAGTGTTACTGAAAAAAGTTGGCATAAAATTTCTAAGAAAGAAATTATTGCTCGGCTACTAGTTTCTAATATATTATTAGGGAAACAAAATGTATTCCTCATTCGTAAAAGTGTATGATAATTATTTTGAAAACAAACCATTTCTCGTTATTCAAATCGCATCATCATTATTCAAATTGCAAATTGGCTCTCGCCAATCATTTTGCTCTCACGACAAAAAACACATTAGGATTCCTACAGTTTGTTTGTGGATTTAATTTAAAGTCATCTCAAGCATATCCTTTTGAAAGCCTGCCACTTGCATGGCCCAAGTCAAACAAACAAATAAAAAACAAACTAGAACACAAATGTATTTGTACTGTCTGGCTGTCTGGCATCATGTCTACGGAATGGTACTTTCAACACTCCCAGCGTCACTTACGATGGCTCTGACAACATAACACAAGAGGATATGATACATGTCACATGGTTGATAGACTAGGGATTAAAATAGGTTTGTATGCGTTTCATTCGACTCCTTCCTGTCACTCCAGGCTCTATGTAATATTTACCCACACAAACAAAAACACACCAAAAACCACAAACACTGCTATTGCTTCGACTGGTACAGCACTGTCATGAAACAGTTATGAACAAGATAATGGCGTTTCCCCAGAAGTCCAAAAGTGAAAGCAGCCTGACCAGATATTACTGTTGGGCTCAGCAAACGATGCAGTCCATTTAAGCCTTGTAGGAAATGGAAAAGGAGGTATTTTTTGTGCCTCTTTTTTTTCGATTAAAAGCACATACTCAATAGGCATCGTGAGTCCATACTTGCTATTCTACTTTCGCCTGCCAATGCAAGATAAGGCAAACCATGCAATTATGAACGCAAAGCGGGCATTTGCATTGCATCGATGGATTCACCTCCCGTGGACCGGGCCGTTTATGATGATGGCGAATGCACGGCAGGGGGGCAGTGGGGGGGGGTGTGGGGGTGTGGGGGCAGTGATGACTGGTCAAACAGTTTCCCATCAACCCCTGTGATGGCTGATCGCTGGAGCGTGCCCCCTCCGCCGCCGCAATATTTAAACAGCTGTGTTGGATGCGGGCCCTTGTCAGAAGCCATCGCGGGGGGGGGGGTCACTGGGGTCGGCCCCCCCCCAGTCACAGCGAGGGTCATCGCAAAAACCCTTGGCACGGAGCAAGTGGACAAGGATACACTGCTCCTCCGTCGCCGCCGACCGGCCTTGGGAAACATGAGTTATAGATCAGCTGCTTTGAATATAGCTCAGGGCGATCGGGAGCGCCGGACGTCAGTCCATCCAAGACAGGACAGACTCGGTGACCCTCATTGCCATAACGATGGATCACAGTCGCGCCCTGCTCTTCCTGAGTCTGGCGCTGGTAGTGGGGCATATTTTATGCATGGGGGGAATTGTTAATACAGGTTTTGCTGAATATTTATGAAATGCAAACATGTACCGCACAGTAAGTGCCCGTGAACCGTTGGCAAATGTTTGCATACCCGCCGAGCACACACGCAGACACAGATCGAGACAAAGGCGTCCCACACACACACACACACACACACACACACGCATACACTCACACAAAACCACAAACACACAAATAACCACAATATTGTTTGTTTGACAAGTTAAAAGTCAAGTATTTCCAACAGGCTATTTTTCAACAGAGTACAAAAGATCGCTAGGACAACATCCTGCTGTTCCAGGAGACAAACTTTGCGCTGTCACTGAAATGATACGGGGTAAGGTAAGGGTAAGGATCTACTTGTTGTGTTTAAATTGAGGGTACGGTAAAGAAAAGCAACTCGGACCTGGAGAAGTTTGCTCATGTATATAAAATGACTGTGCCTTGGTTTGCCTCCATGCTGGGAGGGCTGTGTTGCCTCCGTCTGGCATTTATATGTAAATATAAAACTGTTATGTTATGTTGTGTGTGTATTTTGGCAGTTCAAGCAAACTGGCCTACCCAAGAGCCACGACAAAGGGCTAAAGTGCAAGAAAAACAAAACAATAACGATAATAACCAGCAATGGGGAAATTGCAGAATAAAGTCGGCAATACCTAACGACTATAGCAACCAAACCAATTATACGCTCCACATCTGGCTATCTTTGATACAAAATAGTCCAAGTTATGTTATAATTGATTGAAAAGCCATGAACAGATAAAAAAAAAAGCAATATAGATAATGAAGCCAAAAGGGAGAGAGGAAAGAGGGCGCACACTCCAAAACTTCTCTCACACCCCGCTCTGCCGCTTAACGTTCGGTGAGAAATGTTTTATTTAATGTCAGAGGAAATATCCACTCATAGTATCAAACTGTGCCTGTGAACGAGAAGCAGGCCCCTTAATATTTAAAGAGGCTAAAGTAATTATATCATCCTTTTCTGATGGATCCGGGGCCTCATCTGAGTAAACAGTAAAGTATCAGGGGCTCCTGGGGGCCCGCGCGCGTTTGCTGGTCTGATCATTTACTCTTCACGGCAGCTGTCACGCGAGCCTCCTCGCCACACACATCAGGCCCTTACAACACCCTGCGTGTTGGGAAAGATGTCAAAGGAACACACAAAAACACACAAACAACGGTTACGAATCCCTTTGTGCTGTTTGTATTTGCTTTGATTTGACGATAACGACTGTTTGTTGACAGAAAAGACCCCTAGACAACAACAGCTCAGAGTCCTCGGTTACGCCTTTGGCTCTTTGGTAATGCATTCGGCCCCCGGGTCACGCGTGTGTCTCCTGGCGTACGTAGCCAACTCCATTAATGTGGCGCTATGGAGGGGTGTGCACTGCTGTATGCAGATTGTGGAGTTGCGTTTGTACGGTGCTCTTCCACAGGGGCTTGAGGAGGACAGCGGGACTCCCTTGGCTCTGGGTATGATCCTATTGTGTTGCAGGGAGTTGGAGAGAAGGACACTCTGTTGCCGAAGACCACAGTTAATAGAGGGGATTTTCCTTTCTCAGGGAACAAGGCCTTACGATATACACGCACAATATACACAAAAAGTACAAATTCAATCCCTTTTTCCGTGGGTTATTTACAATCGACACAAAACCAGCAAGATGCTATTTATATGTTGAATCTAATTCATAATAAGGCATTGCATCTGTGTTAGTCCATAATTTCTTACTTACCGGGTCCCCCCTCAAAAAAAGTAATTGGTTTTTTGGGTGGGTGGGAAAAAATGCTGTTTACAGTAGAAAGAAAAACATGGCACCTGCAGTAATCACTGTCTGTGATAGAGAAGTGACTACAGTAAGCCTTTTGAGAAGGGCTGCTCTGTTCCTCCAGTCAGCATCATTACATTTCCCTGGCCTCGACCGCATAAAAACCCTGCTGAAAACCCCTAAAGTCATACAAAGGGACTTTTAACACCTGAGGGCTTAAATAGCGTACATCAAGGTCGCCAGTCATGGCATACAAACAGAGGTGTTTGCCAGCTAGTACGTTAAGCGCGTTTTCAACACACGCATTATGCTAGCAATGACATTTCTGTTGCATACTGCGTTTGTGTGTGTGCTGCGGTCGTGTGAGGCATGCCTCACACTGAGGCTAATAGCTGTTAAAGCACAGTTTAGCGGTTTATAACTCATACTGCCCATAATGCCAACTTCCCAGTCAGGTCCAATCATCCCACAACAAACAGTAATCGAATAGGGGCCCCAGACATCAGCAGAGTTATGGCACTACCGTGTTTACATTCATAGAACATGAATGATCTGCTAGTGCACAATGTCATTATGAATTAAATACATTTCCATGTACCCCCTGTGATTAAAGCCCCCAACAATAAATGTAACACAGGAGAAAAGGGAAAGAATGAAAAACGCTCAAAGAAAAAGACGAAGGGGTATACATTGAAGAAGTATATTGCTTACCGCATGCTTTTGCAACCTATTTATTTATTTATGGTTGGTTGTTTCTGCTGTAAAAACAGACTTACTGTCTTCCAGGGGACAAGAGTTATCCGTTGTCTCTGTTAGACATCCAGAATTGGGAGTTAGGTTTGGTTTTAGATTGCCTCCAGGATGGTCGTGCCTGAGCTGACCTTGGCCAAGGTCCGAGCCTCCACACAGACGGTATAAGGAGGCTATTTCAGGTGAGAGCCACACTGGCCGTGTTTCCGCACGGAAATGAAAACAAATAACCTGGGTAGACGGGAGAGAATTAGAAGGCTGTAATTCCCCATTGATTATCTGAGCTATTGTACAATGCAGTGCACTGCCTAGAGTGGGGTGTACTGGCGAGGAAGGGTCGCAGAAAAAGCTGTTTATCTTCTATCTTCTATATCTATTTCCCTCGATCGATAATCAGGGCCCCTTGGTTTGTCAATGATTTGTAATTTTTCCTTGTTTGTCAGAGCTTAAGCCCATGAGGTGCTACACAAATCGGGGGCTCATAAAGAAAACGCAAACCCAGACTTTAATGGATTACCCGCTCCTTTATCAACGACGAACTGACACTCTCCGGAGAGAATATTCCATTACAGGATTTATTTTCCCGGATCCCAAACATACAGCGTTCGCCGTGTTTCTGTACCTAATGAGAGAATACACGGCGCCACAACATAAAAAAAATGATCTCCACTCAGTTTTTTCGCGTTTTCAGATGTCAGCATTTACGCTCGAACGTGGGAGTGACGGCGGAAACTGATTTTATTCACTCTCCGCTGAATATGCTTTGAAAGTTAATCTAAGCGACGTGAGTTCAAATGGAAACAAATGCCTCCTGCCTTGAATTGATGTTGAAGTGGGGTTTCTTTTCACACTCTAAAACGTGGCCCACATGATGGGTGTGTGGAAATGTTGCTGACGCTGAGAGTCGTGGCCCTTAATGGCGTTCTACTTAACCTCCGAGACTCGCTGCTGCCCCACCTGAAGCTTTTGGCAGTAACATGAAAAACCACCATGTATTTGGCCTCCCACACACATCACACATGAACATACTATCATGTTCCTGGGTGTGTTAAAGTGGACGTGTGTATGTTTGTACTAAGGTCTACATGTTTTTGTTCAAACTGCTGTCAGCCATTTTTGCTAACTTTTTTGAGGAAATTGTGTTTTGATTGAGCCTCATTGTTCTCATAACTCACAACTTCACTGGGACATGAGACTCAATTAAAACAAAATTGTATCCAGAAAACCTTAAAAGTAGACCTGTCTTAGGTCTACCGGTTTGCGTTAAAGTCTACCTATATTGGTCAGAACACTGTCATAACATAAAAGATCGAAACCCTTAATTTACTGATTGCTAGAACTGCAGTTTCCAATTGACGTAGGTTCATCTGACAACTATCTTCCACCTGAAAGAGCTACTTGAATGGTTAAAGGTAGGGTCAAAGGAAGATAAATTACCAATGTCTTCATTTGAAAATCTGATTAACCTTTGAGTGTCTCATCAATTTACCTAGTCTAAGGTAATCTAGATTGTGTCAGAATAGTTTAGCACTCAAGATACCCCGTGGCAAAAAACCTCTTAACTTTTCTAGACTATAGTTTCTAGAAGTTTACAAACAGAAAGATCTATGGCAAACAACAACGTATTAAAATGCAGAAACACTGATGTATTTTGTATTTTTTATATATATAGTACAAACATACATAAGTGTGTACTTTTTATTTCAACAATTTTTCTTTCTTTATCCCTATGGCACATTTCAAGTTCAAAACCCCAACCTTAACAACATAAATATCTTAATACACCGTGCACCAACAGACATTTCCGAGATGCAATAAAAAAAAAGGCTACCTTTGAAGTCTTGCGGAGTGGAGAAGGATTCAGTACAATATCAAAAGTCTTTTAGTGGGCCCCACAGAATAATACTCAAAGATGAGATGGGATGAACAAGTAAGGCCCATCTTTTTTGACACACTTCAATTATTCCTCTTGTGGATTCAAGGGCTGCGATAGGTCCATCACAGATACGCATTGTTTCATCTCGCCCCCAAGTTTCGTCTTTTGATCTCAGGTCAAGGCATTTGAAGTTTTGCACAATTACAGAAAAAAGGCTGGCTGATTGAGAGACTTTCAAATATTATGGGAGGCTTCAGCGTTTCTGCACGCGTCCTATACTAAGAGCACAGAGAGCCACAGCCGTGCTGCGCATTCACAATGAACACCAGTGTTGTCTCAGGTTGAGTGACCGTTGGTAAATATCCTTGCCTGCGGTGTGCATTTCCCGCCGAGGCGCCAATTACCTGAGGAACGGTAATGTGTGTGCGTGCTGCTTTTCCTCCTCCGCCTCTAATGCACCGCTGTTTCTTCGGTCTAAAGAGCATGTTTGGAGGCAAATATTGGGTTCCCGGGTACCTACCTCTCAGCGGGGTGCATAGGGACTGATGGTGGCGGCTCCGTTAAAGCAATATTTAGGCGCTTCTAACGACATCATGTAATTATGCGAGTCTGAGGCAGAGGTAAAGGCTGGCTACCTAGCAACCGCGTGACTCCATCCAGGCGAGTGAGTCATTTTCCTGTGTGCTGCTCAATGCTAATGACGGGGTGTATTAACTAAACCAGATTGATCCATACACTCACCTGTGTGATTACTAGAGGCTAGACTTTCTTTATTTTACAAATCCGACAGGAATTGCGGGATACAGTCTTCAAATAACTCGTTCAAATGTCAGAGAATGCACTGACACCCTTGCCATATAACCCCTCTCTCGCTTTCTTCCTCTCTCTCTCTCACATCTTCTCTTCTAGGTCAATATCATTCGCGCCGCACAGACGAAAATAAATCAATGTGTGCGTGTGCGTGTGTGTGTGTGTGTGCATCTCTGAGTGAGTGTCTGTGTCTGCGTGTGCCCATGCATGTGTGTGTATGTGTAGTGGCAGTGTGTGTGTGTGTGTGTGTGTGTGCATGTGTGCAACTGCTTGTGTGCGTGAGTGTGCGTCTGCGTGCACGTGTGCGTGTGTGCGTGCGTGTTTGTGTTGGGGTCTTGCGTTGGATGTTCAACCGCCGTGCACTTTGTTTTTCACACGCCGCTGTCCT
>NC_082391.1:15530965-15548465 GCF_031168955.1 Gadus macrocephalus | reverse complement strand
TTATATATTTATTATTTAATCATGTTTAGTTCCTGGAGAGACTGATTCTTCAAGAAGAATACATCTTGAAATCAAAGTACAATTCTGTATCATTTACATTTGATTTGATTAAGGCTGCAGTGACAGTCACCCCTTCCTTTCTAACCCCGTAGGAGCTACGGTGGCCTGTAAGGTGCCAGCAGGTACTTCCGAAATGGTGTCTAAAGTCTACCACAAGTGTGTGTCAAGTAATGAGGTTCCTTGATCGATTTTATGAAATTTATTTAGTTATTAAGTCTATAAAAATGAAAGGTCAGGGCTGAGAAGTACGACAGAAATCCTAAAATAGGTTAAGATTCGACCAGATAGGTTGATTAGGTTGAGTAACTTGTCCGCTCTGGTCTACTGTAGACACATGGTGAGAAACACGGCATGTAAACAGAGAGAGCAGTACCAGTCATAGGTTTTATTGACAGTGTTGGGAAGGTCACTTTTAAAATGTATCCATTTACAGAATGCAGAATACATGCCCAAAAATGTAAGATGTAACGTATTCCGTTTCATCACTCAATCTGAGTATTGTATTCTGAATATTTGGATTACTTCCACATTTAATTATATTTTTTAAGTTTAGGAATGTGGCATCAAATCCTGCTTACTAAACAGGCCTATTCTGGTGTGTTCTTCTTCTGTGTTAGGCCCAAGTCTCCCTGAAAGTGAACTATTTTATATAATTTGCTGTAGTGGAACAAAGACTATAAGGGTATGTTCATGAGAAAGATATTTGCTATTACATCTAACATTTTTTTCACTGAGCTAAGTGCATAGGTGTTGCCTATAAAATCGCCTTAAAATAGAGAGAGAGAGAGAGAGAGAGAGAGAGAGAGAGAGAGAGAGAGAGAGAGAGAGAGAGAGAGAGAGAGAGAGAGAAGATCGTTCAATCATCTGCATTTTTATGTGTCTTTTCCAGCATTCGTTTTATGTGGGTGTCTGTCCAAATTCCCAGACGGTCCGACAATTTGCTGCTAGTCTTGGAGTTAACGCTAATCAAACAATAATTCCAATAATGCGCGTGGCTGAGGGGGTGCCTGTTACGTCCAAAGAGGCATATGCTTTGCAGAACTGGATCGGACCGAGGTGCGTTCGCTTTCACATCTCAAGCGAACCGTGCCAGGGTTCGTTTGGAAGCGAACCGAGACCAGCTGTTCAGGGAGGTCTCGGTCGGCTGATTTGGTTAACGTCGAAGTGAGGTGGTTGCATTCACACCAACGCAAACGTACCGAACCAAGGGGACCAAACTCGTTTAGTGTGCACTAAATGCTGTTGGTGTGAAAGCACAAATAAACTGCTGAAACAGAAGTATCGTCATGTAATCCATTGATTTCAACAATGTAACTGTATTCTAAATACCAACTATTTAAATTGTAACTGTAACGGAATACAGTTAGCTATAATTTGTATTCTGAATACGTAACGCCGGTACATGTATTCCGTTACACCCCAACACTGTTTATTGATAACATCATTATCCATCATTTACATTTACCTTTAGGGCATTTAGCAGACGCTTTTATCCAAAGCGACTTACAATAAGTACATTTGTCATAAGAAGTGCATCAATATATCGCTGTCGGTACAGAAAGGATGTTCATGGAACCAAGTGCAAGTACAACAATCGCTAGGCTAACCAATTCCCCGTGTTACAGCAATGATAGCAGCTACTGCAGTTGCTACACAGTTAAGTACTATAATACAATACAATACAATACAATACAATACAATACAATACAATACAATACAATACAACACAACACAATACAGTGTACAATGGTGGCCAGAAGGGGAGGGTAGCTATGCAGAGTCGAGGTGGACTCTGAACAGGTGAGTCTTGAGTCTTTTTCGGAAGATAGTGAGCGACTCTGCGGTCCTGAGAACGGCAGGGAGCTCGTTCCACCACTGAGGTCCCAAAACCGAGAAAAGTTGTGACTTTGCTTGGAGGTGGCAGGGGCAGTTCAATCGACTGCCTTGTATGCCAGTACCATCGTCTTAAATTGATGCAAGCTACTACAGGGAGCCAGTGGAGGTCCCGGAAGAGGGGGGTCACATGGGAGATCATCCAGGTCATTTTTTAAGCTACGAGCTAGTTGAAATGTTACAGATTGCAACTTTGACACAAAAAAGCCTATTTTGTGTTATGTTGCTATGTCTAGCATGCTTTGTTATAAATGTTGAAAATGACATGGCACAATCCCTCACATTTATTCAATTTGATCCCCCTTCATTTCCTGAGGTATGTTGCACTATAAGCCCCACTATGGGTTATTGTGTAACCAAGTAATGTGACCACGGCTCCCCTTTTCACTTTTAACCTCCCCATGCCATTCAGGCAGTATTAAAGACCAAAAATAATATATAGAGTGTAAATGACAGTGGCCCCGGTGGTCCATGTCCAACAACAATGCCACCACAACAACAACAGCCATTATTGCAATAACAAGGTATGATAGAGCCCAGGGGCCAACAAACTGCTGCACAGAGGTCAGAGGGAGAGCATGTGCACCCTGGACAGAGGCCCCCTCGCAGCAGTGGCTTTGATTAGCCCAGTGATGGATCCTCAGCACTGCCCGGCTCGGCCCATACGCAGAGCTGCAGGCAGCACACCTGCAAGCCATAACGAATGGCTCACCTGCGTGATTAACCCGCACTCCTTCCCACCCCTGGTCCGCGGGAGAAATCCGGCGGCGGGGAGCACGTTTTCTGCTGGCCCAGATCGCTGCAGCACCTGGAACCCTCCTGAGAAGGATGGCAGGGAGCTAACCCAGCTGGTCCAAGAGGAAAAACAAAGCTTTAGCTATCTGTGTTGCTGTTTCTGTACTCCCTACCTCGAACATGTGTGTTCGAGGTAGGGAGCACCTGTGTGTGTGTGTGTGTGTGTGTGTGTGTGTGTGTGTGTGTGTGTGTGTGTGTGTGTGTGTGTGTGTAGCAGTCTCGATTGAACAGCCCTCTGCTTATTTGTTGAATAGTCTGTAATTTTAACATTGAAATATTTGGCCTGTATTTGGGATTTTAACATTTTCATTTTAACATCGTAATTGGCACTATTTGGCCTCTATTCATTGATATTTCAGCAACAAAGGGCTCGTCGATCACAGTGCCTGCAAAAGTGGATTCTGAAAAAAATGTTTGTCGATTATTTATTAACAGTCAGATTTATAATTTTGACAGGTTTAGTTTAGTTCCATTATTTTCATGCATAATACCAAGCATGAAAATATCAAAAGCTTTTAGCACTAGAACCCATTTATCTTATTCCTGCAATAAGGTGAAATCATGCAAAAAAACACAAACCAACCTTCAACAACAAAAATAGAGTCAAACATACAGAATTGGCAGTCATTATAAATGCCAAACAGAGGGTTGCATAATAATATATTTCATGGAATACTGAGGTAAAACATTAAATATCGAAGTATTTGACAGAGAGGGCGTTGTTGTAGTTTATTGCCAATGAGATTGTTTATCTATCTGTCACTTTTCAAGCAATTCTGGCGAACAAAAAACCCTTAGATACTCGCTTGTTTTTTACAAAAATAACCTGTTTTTGTTTTTGTCAGATCCAACGAAACTCCCACACTTGCTATTAAGACAAATAAGTCCATCACATTCTGATGTATGCTCATACACTTTTTGACTTTAGAATAGAGATCATTCCTTGTTGTTGTTATTCATTTGTTCCCCAAAACTAAAACTACGCTGAGAAGTTACGAGATGCTTCTTAACAGAGTTCTTCCACGTTCTTCCCTTCCTTCCATCTGTTCTTGAACTTAATGAGGCCTTCAAAACCTCTGAGGTAGGCCCTTTCATACTCTTGCCAAAGTAAATCTTAGTGTACAGGAACTGCACGCATCCATCTCATTCAACGAGCACAGTGTTGATTGATAGCGCATGTTTTAAATCCCAAGGAGATGTGACGATAGTGTCAGGGATGGTCACGCAAAAACAAATCTTTGATCTTCTATTTACAGAGACGGCCTCAGAAAAGTTTTAGTAAAGATGAACGGGAAACTTTTTTTTAAGCAGTATTTCATTTTAATACTTATTTTTAAGACCTAAAATAAATACTAGAGAATATATAATTGCTAAATAATTTTGGGGATTGATCATGAATTCAAGCCTTGTAAACAGTTTGACTGAAATTGATCATTAGCGATAGTATATCATTTGAAGTACAGCATTTGTGTCTCGCAAGTTCAGCTTCATAGTGTGTTTGGCTCACATAATAAAGAAATCATTGGGTTTGGTTAAGTCAAACAACTATAGATATTTATACTCAAACCGTAACATTTCGAGACAACACATCACAACACAGTTGTGGGGATTTTTTAAATATTAAACAGCATTAATTTCACTTGTATCCTAGTTTTGTTTATATAGTGTGTCATAACCAGTCACAAATCCAACCACATTTGTAGCAGCATGAACCATTAAATAATTGATGGGGCATGTCTTTTCTGTTTTAATCTGTTAGATGATTTGAATGGATAATCAGATCACATGGGAAATGGGTTGCTGAAGACTGAAGAATAAGATAAGTAAGTAAAATGGTATACCTTCTCCGACGGGCTCCCTTGAAGAAAAACTAATTGAACAAACCAAACCCACACATTGGGTTCTAAAATGAAACATCACCCCAAAAGCAATCCTTCGTTTATCAACGACCCACATGCATCAATGCCCAAAAACATGTCCCTTGCGGAAAGAAGGAAGCTCCTATGAAGTTGGTTTGCCGATTGATATCAACCACCATCCAGACATCCGTCAAGGCTTACCGGCTTGTTGAACGGTTGGCTAGGATCCCTAGCCGCCTGGACGAGAGCTGGCCAGCCAAGTTCAGGGAGAGGGCCAGCCAAATTGGCCAGGTGTGAGACACATTCAGCAAAGGGTTTATTAAGTAAACCTTTGACACAAAATATAACACTTTGTGGCATGCTCGCTACACAAATGGATGTTGGGAAGTTGTGGCAGGTTTGAGATTAATATCTTATTAATTACCTACTAAATAGGCTTTTACCTTTCAGGAGCTTTATTCTCCACAAAGGCATGGGAATGCAACGTTTCCCGGACAATGAGGTAATTATAATTAATAATCACTTAATTCCTAATTCAATGTTAATAATATTTTTTTGTTGTATTCATTACCTGGGCCATCCACATATTGTCGATTGCTACGAAAATGCTGAATAACAATTGGTCTATTATTGAAGTTGTTTACATTTCAAATGAGATGTTTACCTATCAATGAATAACCTTACATATAAATTAAAATGATTACACATCATTCTGTAACACTTTACAAAAGGGTACATTAATTAACCATTAATAGAGATTAGTTAGATTAGTTAGCCATAATAAGCCTAATCAAATAGCTTTAGCATAGGGGTTAGCGTAGGGGTTAAGTGAGTAGAGTCAGGGTTGAAGAAATAACCATTAACATTGTTGGGGTTAAGGGGGGTGGGTTAGAGTTTACCCGAACCCTATTGAATGATTCAAAATGAATACATGAGTTGACATGGACACCATTAGTAAACATTAACACCATCATACAATGAATACAATACCATTAGTTAACTGTTAACTAACTGTTAATCCATACTTAATCCTGCATTAAATCATGTTAATTCATGGTTAATTAATGTACCCTTCTTGTAAGAACTTTCTCATCATTCAAAATGCTGCGAGTCAAACAGACTTTTTCCTATTTCCCTTGTGATGGTTTAATCTTTTAATTTCTGTCGTATTTCTTCTCCCGTGACATAAGGACCATTTGATGTGCAGTTGTAGTTCCTCCCGTCCGCGGTGAGAGAAGGAGAGAGCGTTTGAGGGCTTGCTCCCTTCCCTCCCTTGGGATCAGGTAACCCAATTGTCTGAGTGATTCTGTAAAAGGAGTAGCTCTGCCAAGTGTGTCTGATGTTCAGTGGCTTTAAACCTGTACAACATAATCAAGATTTCATGTTCACATTATTTAAGAGGAAACATTTCTTTTTTCGGAGCATGACTAATGTACACATTTTTTTTACCCCTCGTCCAATCTACAACCTTGACTTTCTAATGTTTTAGTCTGCAGCAACCCACTTCCCCTTAACCATCGCAGAAACGCTTGCTGTTTTCAAGTAAATTATGAATGCTATTCTTCTGTTGTCTCTATTTCATACACAGGAAAGCTTTTATGAAATCAAAAAGTAAAAGTCACAAAAAATCCATCTTGATTCAGCTCAGCCCAGCTCAAGGTCACACCCTTTTTTTGTGGTTACACAAGGCCAGAGTGTTGGGACAAATAGCACAATGTACCATTTGATTCAATCTTACCTAGGCTATGGTGTTAGTTCGCCAACTCTGTGTTATTTTTTCTTCTCACTTCTAAGGAATACTGAAACGCAATAAACAAGATGTTCATTGGACCTATAAACCAGTTACACTGGTTAGAACTATATTATCAAACACAAAACAGACAAATAAAACCGACCACTGTGTACGTTTCATAACTACCAGCTCCAGAGTGCAGGGTAGTGTGGAGTTCAGGGTGGCTAGAGACCAGACAGAATTACTAGAGTCTGGGTTCACTGTGAAGTCACTTTGGCTAAAACTATCTTGCAAATGAATGAATAGATAAAGTACTCACTGCTGGAGTGGAATAAAAGACGTTTGTAAAAAAAAAAAAAAGTGCCATCAATTTTCAATTCATCCTTTTACCCATTAAAGTATTCATCCATACTTTGGATGTATTGCTCCAGTGGTTTACATCAAATAACAACCTCAAACTTTTAGTGAGCAGAAATTGATGTTTGGACAAATGAATCACTCAAAGTCAATACTGAAGGAAGATTCTCAATCACAATTTCCCACTTGCGTCCTGAAAAGAAAAAAAAACTACATTTTCTCCCAGTCAATCAATTATTTCCCTCTGGCAAAGCTTTTGGTTGGTCTTTCCTTCGATTTCCTTCTTCTAGTCTTTTTGGCCATACAATTTGCTGCAACAAAGGCTAATTGACTGAGATTATGCTGTCTGCCTCAAGTCAACGATAGAAAATGTTCTTGTTGTTAAATTGACATGACCATATTCCATTCATGCACCACTCTGATTTGTAATGATAAAGACAATTAGATCTTACTCTTTGGCAAATTTCCTTTGGCAATAACACTCACTCAGTCAATCTGGTGGTGTTGGTGACGTGGTTGTTATTGTTTCTATCTGGTTTCAGTTCAGAGTGAGACTGTATGCACGTTTCACTCCAGTCTGCTGAGGACAACATGGGAGTTGAACACGTTAACCAGATGAATAAGTAAATAACTGCTGTTCTCCTCATTTGATTTGGGACTCCACGCACGCACGCACGCACGCACGCGCGCGCGCACACACACACACACACACACACACACACACACACACACACACACACACACACACACACACACACACACACACACACACACACACACACACACACACCACTAATTAGCAGGGTGTTTGATTGAGAGAGAGCTATTGCAAACGTGGAAATACATAATAAAGGAGATGCACTATATTAAGTACAACCTCAGAATTATAATTATCCTATCCTGTCAACTGTCTTTTATCAATCATTTAGGTCTGAGTGCTGAATTCCAAATGGGAGATGTCAGTTTAATAGATTTGTTATACACTCAGTCATGACAATCGTATTACAAACCTGTACTCCACTTCAATAAACAAAATCTCAAACCCAACGGAGATCTAGTAGTTACTGTCAGCTTCTCTTATTCAATTGGAAGAAGGATGAAGTACAATGGTGAAAGAGGAATGAAGTGTCAGTGGAACGCATTCAAACTCTTGATTCTCTGATTCACAACAACGAGAGCTGCTTTGTGGAGGAGTGAGACTGCGGAGGAGTGTTGGTGTGTTTGCAAGCCATTGATTGGCATACCGTTTGGCCAGCTACTTTCCCTCTGTAAATATTCAAAACTGACATTTGCCTCGTCCATTGCAGGACTCTTGGACTAACTGCTTTGTAATATATCATTTTCACTTTCTCAGAAAACGGGCAATTTGACTTTAAAGATGTTTTAGTTCTTGAGTGCCGTGGAGGTCCTATTTACTGTAAAATAAATTTAGTGTGAAATTTAATTGCATTCTTCGATAATATTTACATTCAACTCACCTGAATCAACCATAGTTCAAAGATGTGAACACATTTCAGGTATATTGGGTTAAACAGCCTTCTACAACAAACCACAAATCACATAATTCGCATACAATCGAAATACACCATACCAATCATTATTATGTTGAATCGATTATGTTTCTGAATATATAGTTAATCTCTATTAACAAGGCGTGAAGGTTAAAATGGGGTTTTAGGTTAATAGAGTGCTAACATCATGATAGGAATGGAAAGGAATGGGAGGAAAGCAATTAATAAAATAAATTGCTATGAGATGTGCTGATCAGTTTCCTGCTGACCTGAATAACCATAGCTCTTTTGAAAAGGTAAACAGGGTATTACTGAATCAACATGTTAATTACTTTTACACTTAAAGAACACAGATAAGGGTTTGAAAGGGTATTCTAGCAACTGAGCAATTGAAAGGCAGAAAAGGCCCAGCAGTAGTAGTTGAGATTGTGAACAGATTGATGTTTAGTTGCAATTATACCAGTACATTTTAGTTGATTCATTAGGCTGTATTTTTATTTTTAAATGACAGCCCTGGGACACACTTTTCACACTTGTCCCACACATGCCGGTAACAAAAGAGACCTCTGAGAGTAATGGAAAGGGAAAGTAAAAAGTGTGTGACACAACAGGGAGTTAACCTGCACGCCACATACAAACATTATTATTTTTTTATTTTTTTGTATTTCCCATGATGCTTTGCTTTTCGCCCACATCTTTACGCCAAACCATTATCCAAACCTAACTCACTCTAGATGAATACACCAACTTAGCCTCCATCATTAAGACAATCCTAAATTAAATTATTTCTAATGTACCACCAAAAAAAGTCTAGTGTAGTCTATAGTTTAACAATCACAGCTTTTAACTAGCCTGAGGTCACGAAAAATGTTATGTGTTGCCAGGCAACACTTTCAAAGGGAGCAATTTTGTTTGATAAGCCTTGATAATGGGGTGGCTGTGGCCCAAACAGAATTGTGCGCTGCTAGTCTACAGTACTGCTTCTCTTAAATTTAAAGGAAAGTGAAAAAGTAAGAGATATCAACTGGTTAACCATATGTGTAATAACAGAGTGGCCATCTCAATCAACGCCGTAAACTAACAAACAAGCTTTTCTTTTCAATGTAATTACTCTGGAGTGTGTGTGACTGTGGATGATTGCTGGTTTAAGCAGCCTCACCTGGCCCGAGTCAGACTGATTGGACTCTGGGGCTGGGTGAGGCTTCACACCTGTTGTGCATTAAGCAATCATTTTACAGGTTCAGCACCACACACACTCAAGGAGATCTCCTGCATGGCAACATGGAGCACCTGCGTCGTTGTCTGCAACACCTAACAACAAACCGGCTTTCAACCACGACCACACTGTGTCCTGGTCTGTAGTCCAGTCCAAGTCACCTAGGTGGACATACTACATGCTCATTACAAACTGATCCCCTGTAAAAACCCGTACCCAGTAGACACCCAGTGAATATGCTGTACTTGGCAGACCTTATTTACTCATGTATTTGCTAGTGTGTATGCTATAAACAACAATGTTAATCCCATCTGGTTATCAGAGGTAATATCAAAATATTGAATTTAACCAAACCACATTTTCTGACAGGAGGTGGCAACGGCAAAAGCTGTTCAGTGGAAAGTTTCAATTAGGAAGGCTTTTGGTTTTGCTGCCACTGAAACGGAATAAGTGTCATCTAGGCCCTTATCTCCCGCCTGCAAATATCAAGCATTGCTGAAGCAGAGCAGCCACACACACAAGGTGGCTTTTATTTACAACGCTAAGTCATCAGGCTCATCCAATCTGAGCCAGTGCTGTCTAATGACAGAGCATAGCGGAGTGCTGCTTCTGTCAGTCAGAACGCCAAGGAGGAACAACTGCAGAACGTAATCAGGTTTCTACAGAACCTGTGTGCTCTGATACGCTTAAAAAAACCAATTTGAAGTCGTGTGTTTTCATTGACAAAATGAGCGGTTTGCGAAGAACAACAAAGCGCCCACATTGGGCGTCTTGGGTACTCAGTTGACATAGTGAAACACACACCTGTCTGGAATTGGTCAACAGAATGACGGGATTGATGACGTCAAGATCTGCTATCTGTAAATATTTGGTATGTGTAAATATTTGGTATCTGTGAAATATGGACCATTGCGGCCCGCTCTGTTTATTTCAACGAAGGAAGCAAGACTTGGTGCGATTCTGAGGGATTATGCGCATTTGTAAGACCGCTCAAGCAGGGACTCCTGAGGACACAGTGCTGGAATGAAACTCCTGGCGTCATTAAAGGAAACAACTCGCACCTCGCACTCTGCGTGGTGTTCATATTGCGTTGTGCGGTTGACGAAATTGCTTCATCCAACAGCTGTCGGACAGCCTGTGTCAAACAAAACCAATTTTTCCCGTTCACTGCGTGTTGCCCTGGTGCTCGGCGAGATGAACCAGCATCTGTAGCCATCAGGAGACCCTGCGTGACCCGTCCAGAGGAGTAGCCGCGGAGCCAGGGTGGAAGGCGTCCAACTAGGAGAGGAATGGTAATGCCTTCGAGCCGTTGGGGGGCCGGAATAAGAGACGTGCATGATTTCTTCAGAGGTGTTGGGATGAGATGAAGGGCAAGTGTTGAGGATTTTTCCTTTTTGAAGCTTCTTTTCCTGGGATCTCTTCAGTGGAAGTGGTAAAGACCCTGGAGTGTCCCAGGTCAGGGGGGTGTCAAACCTGCGGGAAAGACAGCCAGCAGATGTTTGGAATTAAATTTATAAGGACTTTGGGAAAGCTTTGGTTAGAAATGACACGCAGGTATCTCGCTTGTTCGCCTCAAATGTGTTTTTAAGTGTCGTGTGTGTGTGCATGAATGTGCAAGGTGCTCGAGTCCCTGTCTGTTGACATGCACAGCCAAAAAGGAAGTGCAACACCTAATTTCTCGTGGCAAACACAGGTAAGCTAAAGCACCTCGAAATAACTTGAGAAAAATGAGGCAGCTGGTGTTTTCCTCTTTCATGTGGCGTCCTGGGAGAACGATTGTGGTTTTCGAATAACCAACGCATCTGACACAAGTACTTTTTTGGATGTAATCCACTAGGGTTGTTAAGGGCCAATCAAGAAAACAACCCTGTTTTCTGTCTGTCGTCGCTCAAACAACCGGCTTTTATTGTGTCTTAACTTAGTGTTGACTAATATCATCATAGCCTAGCTATGAACCGGTACACCTGCCTTAATTATCCACAACCAAACACATCCGCCACAACAGAATATAAATGTAAACACTGAGCCAGTGTGGCAGCAGTCTTCAACTACATTATGAGTTGGGTTTATTACTCGCTAATTATTTTTGAATGTTATTATATTCATAAACTTACATCCATATGAATATCATCCTGAAGTGCACACGATACACTGTGCAAACATTGCCAGGGTCAGTGCCAGTGTCTGTAGTTTGATAACTAATATCGCCTGTTCTTTTTCATTGTAGTCCATGCAATGGCATTTAAAACATCCCCTCTATTTTACCCTATTCATAATACATAAAACCGGGAATAGGAGATGGCATTAGATTATGTAAATGGCTGTTTTCAGCCAAAAGATGAGCCAAAAAGCCATGCAAAAGAACAAATGAGTTGGCTCTCTTATTTAAAGGGCATTTCCGTCCTCCTCTGTCTTTTTTTTTTTTAACAGGTTAGCTGAGGCGAGTACACTCATTTAAAGGTGAAGAAATGCACCATACCTGCCAACACCCAGGGCCAGGAAAAACAACACCCCCGTGCCCACTTCGACACTTGTGCTTAATTGAGCTAAAATAAGCAGCGGGCAGTAAAAAGAGGTTTGTCTTCAGGAACATCACCACATTGGCAGATCAAAAACGGATGAACGCTTCTATAAGTAGATTAATCTGTCTATCGATCTGCTCGGTGGAATCCATGAGATCACACTCTCTAGCTGCTCCATATTTAAATTAATCCCGGGTTTCCTCGCACGCATCGACCCAGTGCGAGGTGAGCGGGCGGAGACGGGCGTCAGTGCGAACGTCTTGTCGCTCAGGGGTCCAGTCGGCCTGTGCGGTGTGAGGTTCCTGTCCGTGCTCGGGCCGTGTCAGACCTGATCAGATGGCGAATATGTGAGGATGGTATCATTGAGGAGGTGCCAGGATGAATCATGTCAAAGGAGAAGGGATTGCACGTCGCAGTGATGTAACCCATCATGATTTGCCATCCCGCAATCGCGACACAGCGGCGATAAATCACAGACAGTTAAACGTAATTAAATGAATACAAATGTCCTATTGTTGCCGTGCTGTTTGATAGGGATGATTAATCCCTGGTGGTTGTTCAAGAGCGTGTGGCGGGGGGGGTTGTAGCCCTATGTGTGCTTGTGAGGAAGTACGTGGAGAGTGCGGAAGACAGACAGCGAGCTGCAGTATGTGGTCATATAGCAGGCGACGGGTGTGGAGAGTAAATCATTGTTGTGGTAAACCAGGAGAGTAAGAAGGAGCCAGAGAGGGCCGGGGAGGGAACAGTGTGAGGCGGTGCTGAAGAGCAACTGACAATCCATCTTTTCCTTGCTCCACCATCACAAACCCTTTCTCATGCACTTTGTTTGCGTCTCTCTCATTCTCTCTCTCATTCTCTCTCTCTCTCTCTCTCTCTCTCTCTCTCTCTCTCTCTCTCTCTCTCTCTCTCTCTCTCTCCCTGCCTCTCTTTTGTCATGAATGGATGCAAAGACACCCAAAGACACACTGTACTTGTTGTTTTCCTCATTTGGTATGCTCCTGTGCCTTCAGGTGTACACGCATGCAGAGCAGCGGCTGTATCCAGGGACCCGCTTGTTTATGCTGGTTTGAAGTGGCGAGGAACAGCAGGTTTTTTGCTGCCTCAAGTCACACCTCTCCCCGGTGATATCACCCAGAAAATACCACAACGAAACAGAGAGAGGAGAGGCTTTCGGATTTAAACTGCACCCTCGGGTGTCTACAGCGTAGTTTGGGGGGAAGCACACGATGTTTGAATAACGTTTGATTATTTTTCATCTCTTAAATAAAAAGTCACAAGGTGTCCTTGTGGCTCTACTGGAAATGCCCTCACACCCCCCGCAATCCTGGCAGATTGAATCAACGTTCCCCCCCCCCCCCCCCGCACGATGTGCCGCCAACAAATCCCAATGTTCAATAAATATGAATTGAGACTCTTGTGGAAGATAAAATAACATGATATGAATATAATAGGAAGATAGCACTCTTGGCCTGCCTGCCCGGCACCCTCTGATTGTACAGCGACAGTGGAGGTGCGACAAAAGATTTCGTTATTTTCTCTAGAAGGATGGGGGGGGGGGGGCGTGGGGTGGGGGAGGGTATTTAAATAAATGTACTTTTCAGTGGATAAAACTAGCAGGAGATTGAAGAATGTGCAATACAATTTCACTGACAACCTGCTCAAGTATTCCCAGTCTGCACGAGGGGATTATTCAGTGGTCCTGAAGATCCACTTTAAATCAGTGACACAACATGACCCATCACATCTGTGTTATTAGCCGTAGCACATTGGCAAAGGCAACCCTGTGCTCATTTCTATCAACGATAATAAGAGCTGACTTAATTGTCCCCAGGTGGGGAATGATGAGCTTTGAAACAATCTGCTATTAACAACAAATTGACCAAGAATAGTTATTGTCTCTAATCCCCCGTGCCTAGCCAGAAGCTAAACTACAAGTAACCGATAAGCGACGGCCCTGCAGTAGCTAGGTACTAAGAAGAAGCCTTTCATAGATCCTTCATAATGCTACAAACTGGAGTAATTTATGAGAGTTTAATAAATAATTATATTTAAGCGGTTGTCAACACGGGGGCGCCACTACTTCAACACAGATGCCTCAGGCACCCTGAGCCTCTTCAAGAGTTTTGCTAAAGAAGTGCGCTTAGCTGGGCGCACATCCTGGTATTGATTTCCCTGTGAAAATAACACTTCTCAAAGAATACCTTCTCACAACACATGCACGAGGAACGTGTCCCGCCAGAGAACGGGGCTACATTGTCGAACAAGGCTAGGAGACGAGGACGACTATGCGTCATTTGAGCAGGTATGAACTGTCAACCGAGGCCAAATGGATTCACGTGGCTCCTATCCTCCTTTCAGACCGGGTGCATGTTATCATACAATAGAACTGTAATGAGGCATTGTTTGTGCAGGATCTCTCTGAGCCCCGGGTTCAATGGCATTCATTTATTTCTCATGGAGCAGAGTCTGGAGAGAATCCTCCATATTAATGCGACGGTGATTACAGGAAGCGGCTCAGGATAACAGCGCTACTGTTAAGTGCACAGAAATGTAAACATGAACGATACGATTCATGATGTATAAATGGCACATCATTTGATGAATGACTTGAGCTAACCTCTAAACCCTCCATTAAAAGCACTTTTAATAATTACCCGCGGGGAGCGTTTAGCGGGAACTCTTCAGGATATTTACGTCATGACAAGGAAACGGGCTGGACTAAATATTTAATGGCGGGTGGGAGGAAGGCCTACAGATGTTTTGATAGGCAAAGCTGGGAAAAGTTTCATGGATTGGAAACATCCGCCACTGTTCCTTTAATTGCGAGTCTTTACTTTCATTCTATTTTTCGACGATGATGAAAGGGGAGGCCGCGTTACTGTTGCCGCGGGTTTTCTCCGCCCGACGAGGCTGAAAACCCCCCACGGAGGTAAGCCTGCCAACGCATACGATAGCACACCGTTACACCAAATCATTTTTTGCTTCCACATATTCTTTTTCTCTTTTTTTTTCGTTTTTTTTTGCCTCCGAAAGCATCACTTTTCCAGCTGACGTGGAGGGTGGTGGGTTGCTAGAGTAGCTGAGGTAGGTATTGATCGGCTGGGGGATAAAGGCTTCTGGTCGGGGGGGGGGGGGGCGGTACGGGGAGCTACGGCCAAATCTGAGGGATTCTGTGTAGAATCCCCGAGAGGAGAATTCCTCTCGGGGAGTTCTGGACAGTACGCCAAAAGACTTCACAAGCAGTGAGAAATGCTAGGGGGAACATGTCTTGTGCAGCCTTTTTTATTCATGACTTCATAACGTTTTCATGTTTATCATGTGTGATTCATTTGGACAATTGTGACTTGTCACAATCGAGATGCCTGATGAAAGCACTTTGGATGTAAGATGATATTGTAGATGTCTAATGTCTGTATTTTTCCATCTCATAGGGTGAAAATAAAGATGGATGTTCAAATGATGAAAACATGGTTAGACGTTAGACAGATTTCAGCCACAAGTACACAGCCAATCAACTAACGGAACTAACTAAACAAGGTCTGGTCCGTAAACAGCCTCCTCATTATCATCACATCCTAATTCCCACCTGGATGCGACGCAATCTGACTAAACACAAAAAAAACACAACAATGATGTATGGGGTTTGGTTGTCAAATTAATAGAACAACACAATCTTGACAGAGTGTTTGTGGTGCGGCGTCTCCTCTGACATATGAGTCTGAGTAAACATACTTAATATTCATCAGTATTCTTCGCCGCCGCAAATGAAGTGGAAAAGGGAACAAAAACCTAGCCGTGGCCGTTATTTACATCTATTCATATTAACTGGAACACATTTATTTCACCCTCTTTCACACTCTTCAGTGGCCCTTTACATCTACATCTGGGGATGAGGTTTGTTGTGAAGGACACAGTTAATCCACTATCCACTAACCAACTTTAACTGTACAAATGTTCCTCCTGGGGTTATATTTGTATCCCTTCTACTGCTTTATTTACTGAACAATGGATTTAAATGATTTTTTCTTTAATGATACAAAATATTCATTTTGTATCATTAATATAAATCTATTTCTAATTCCATTCGTGCTTCGGTTCGGTTGCCCTCTGCCGTGATGAGAAAAACACGTTTGTTCTACCGAACTATCTTTGTGTATATATCTTGGTGTATACATTTTATTCATAAGATGTAAGATTGTTTTTGTCATTCAAAAGTTCAAGTGTATTTCTTCTTGAAATAAGAAGCAAATTAGGTTTCATTTAGTCTTTCAATACTTATGGTTTTTAATCAGCAATCTGCTGTCTCTTGGAGAAATGGAATACCGGAATCTGTGCTTTAACATGAGCCTCAGTTCTGTAAGCAGTTATCCATAAGGATGAATAATAAGTCATAATTTAATAACACTCATATTCATATCATTTCTAATTTTATCGTACACAACTGTTCAATCAGGAGATTAACACTAAGAGAGTTGGCGGACGCTGTGAAACCACAGATAGCAGTATTATGTCAATAAACAAAGGCCATCAACCAATCATTAACATTTATATAATTCTTTAATTTTGCCCCATAAGTAAGCAAGGAGTGGAGTTCAACTCAAATAGCAAGAGCAAATACACATGGGTCATTCCCGATGAATTCAGCGGTCCCATCTGTAGGGCTCCCACCATTAGTTCTCTCGAGCTCAGGAGTTAGAATGATGCAATTGGATGAAGGGAGCTGGTGCTCCGTCCACCCTCCGTCCACCCCCCCCCCCCTCCGCAGCACACGCCGGCCCAGTCCAGGGTCGCTCGCTTCCGGTCTCAAGGTTAATTGCCAACAGATGTCACTCGTTTGTTAATCAAGTCCGATTACCTGTCCCCCGCTGTGAACGGACACACGCTGGGCTTCACTGTTCAGTCCCTCCACCGCCAGGATCAATCGCCCCCTGCTCATGAAATATGAATTTTAACATCAATTTGTAAAGGCAACAAAAAGAAAAATGAAATCACTGAGGAGCAATGTGTCTGTCCTGAGTCATTGTCGGGCGTGTTTTGGCACTGGGCTGAGCACGTACCTGGAGTTCACCCTGTGAAATACAAAGGAAGGCGAAAAATGCGCCGTGGGATTTAGAAGGTGAGTGATTGCCGTTCGAATGCATAATGAACGCGCGAGGCCTCTGGTAAATCATAAATAGCATCTCTAGATATCGGACAGCGGGAGGCTAGGGCTACTCGATATAGTAAAAGGGGCCCAGACTCCCGCATGCTACTATCCGATTACCCGGTCTCTGTGCGGACAGCGATTTGAGGCAGAAGAGCAGGGCTAATTAGAGGCAGGCTCCCGCTGCTAAATGATAACTTTGGACGCTTCCTGTGTGCTTTTTTTGGTTGTTGTAGTTCAGTCATTGGCTCAGCCTACGTTCATTAAGTGTTTTCTGTCTGCCCACACGGAACCAGAAGAGGGGTCTGGATGGAGGGGGGGCAACTCTGGCAGGACACTTATCAAGGACTCTTTCTCCTTCCAACTGGGGTAACCTTAGCTATGGTGATTAATATCATTAAAGCTACTGAAG
>NC_082391.1:15495651-15525865 GCF_031168955.1 Gadus macrocephalus | reverse complement strand
CGCCTTTATGATGACCTTGCAGTGAAAGAAACGGGCGGTAAAACATCGTATTAGTGAAGCCCTTCACGTCTTCGCCGCTCCTCTGGTTTCTGGAGTGAAGAGGCATCCATTTTGATTCCCTGGACCCCCCCCCTGTCTGGCTCACGATTCCACAAAGATATGAAAAATGTATCAAAAGAATTGGAATAAAAGTATTAGAGTGTGTGTTTCACTGCCAGGGTAAAGTTTCTTCCCTAGAAATCTACTTATTAAGTAACATCATGCATCCCACTTCCGACCCAAACACCTTAATCAATCACCAGGGGTTTACCACTCTGCGGTTTAATTGTGATTCACAACTTATCGTTCTTTGCCCCAAGAGCGCTTTGAAGCCATTATCCAGGGCTCAGACGTGATTTCTTCTTCTTCGGCCTTCTCTAGGCTCCGTAGTTCTTACTGTAGCATGATGGATTTGACTTGGCTCAGTAGCCTTGACTGTGATTTATAATCAAACACTAGCTGAACTAGGGGATTTATGATCCATTACCGCTGCCAGTCAGGAAGCATTACATTATGCTGCACTTTTCCTCCCCCCGCACCGATCTGGCTAGAAGCACCGCAACCCAAATCCACACAGAGACATCGTTATTTTAATACCGCGGACAACAAAATATGAGGGGGGATTTGTCTAGGATGTTTAGCGAAATAGACGTGAGCACTAACACTGCCGGGACTTCTCTATGAACTTTCTCTAACACTATGCTCATTAAGAATTCAAATGAAGTCTCTGGCCCGCATTTCCTTTCTCAAGGCTGCGGGAAGCACTCCATGAGGACTATCTCGTTGCACCTTGCCATTCCCCTCTCTGCTTTTTTATTTTTTTCTCAACTTCTTCTGGAAGCTGACTATGGGCCAAACAGAAAATGGCACTCAGCAAATGAAGAAAGTTTCACCTTAGAGTCCTTTGTGCTGCCTCGCTGATCCTGTGGATCCTGGTTAACGTTTGACACTTTGGATCTCACTTTTACTTTGATTCCTGGCAGACTCGCCGGGGGTTCACAGCCCACAATGGGCCGCGCTTCAAGGCAACCGCCTGGGATGGAAAAGAGGCAGGCAGTGGAAATAGCAGTATGGAGCAGTATGGAGTTTTCAGTGAGATATCACAAGGTAGCGCTAACAAGGTGGCCCGGACAGATGTTTAATGACTAAGCCGTTCCTGTCAGCATTTTGCATTTGTTTGTATTTGCTTGGTCGGTGAATACGCAGGATCAGCAAGGACACATTTCCAAAGAATCACTGCTTTATTAAATGAGAATCTCTGTCTGAACAGGCGGAGATTGTTGGGGGGGGGGGGGGGGGGGGGACAGAGCAAGTGTGTGTGCATGCGTGTGTGCGTGCGTGTGCATACGTGAGATAGCGCATGCGCGTGTGTGATCAAACATGCATGACAGTTAGCCATCAAAGCAACGACAAGGAGAGAGGGGGAGCAGGCCTTGCTGGCAGAAGCTAACGATCACAGCATCTGCCAGTGGAGCCGCAGCATCTCACGCATGACTGTTGACAGCTCCGCCTCTTCTGTCGGAGTCCCTTACGGCCTTCCGAGGGGGCAACAAGGACCTGGGGTTTCTTCAGTTAAGTGTGAAGCAGCATCGGGGAGGCGGGGTTAAGATAATGCTCTGGTTGTTACTCTCATATCTCACTCAGGAAATGTCACGACAGTCTCAGTGAGAGCACTTTAATTCCGGCCCATCTGGTGCCTGTGTTGGTGAGCCTAATTCCACCACCATCTCCCTTTTGTGGAGTTTCTTTCCTCTTCCGAGGCGAGGAGAATTCGGCTTCAATTACGCATCTGTTGAAAGGTTGCGGGCGGAATCGGGAGGGTGTAAATTTTGCTGTGCAGAAACACTTTAAAGGGGCTTTAGGAAGACAAATCCCCAGGGTCAGATAAGCGTATCAGGACACCAGGGAAGCGCATCTTTGACGCCAAGCCTGGTAGAAATGAGGGGTTGCTTACGGATTCCACCAAGAAACATCAGAAGAAAAAGTCGGCTTCTAGGATTCTTACTCACGTGCTTTTATTTTGACGGCGCCGCTGTGGATGGTTTATATACAGCTGTGACTGTATTGCATAATGTAGCCAGACAGAAAATAAGGACATAACTCGCAGCAAAGCTCCCTCAGGGCATTTCTCCTGAGGCGACATCCCCCCCCCCCCCCCCCCCCCCCCGCCCCACCACCCCACCACCCCACCACCCCACCACCCCCCCCTAGAGGTGAAAGGATTCTCCACAGCACACATGTAAAGCTGGACGGGGGGGGGGGGGGGGGGGGTGGACACTGAAAGCACTAAGACTTTGTGCTTTCCTGTAGAATGGAGTAGCAGGAATAAAGTGTTTTCTTTTTTTTTCTGTCTAAACATCATGTCATCGCATTGTCAAACCCTTCCTACATTCAGTTACAGATCCATTCGGTCCCTGAGTTGACATGGTATGCCTGGTTACATGTACACACAAACACACACACACAAACGCAAGGAAGTGAAATGGAGTATGGAGTAGATTTAGGTGTGCTACATGGTATCTGCCATTTTACTGTACAGTTTGCCAAGGTGAATGAAACTGTGTGCTATTCAAAGAGACAGTCAAGGTCTCAATGCTAGTTTATATCACTAATAGAAAACTAGTGCATGTGAAAATATAGCACAAAACAACAGTAATAATCTCAATAAATAATGTTAAGCATAATAATTAAATAATTAATATATGTATGTAGACAGTTAAAATCTTCATACTAATCAGATAATAATATGTAGTCTGAAAAGTATTAATGATGATAATTAGTATTCATATGTTAAGCAGCACCTTTCCACATAATTTGGTTTGAGCAAATGACTAATTCGAAAATATGACATGCCAATTGTCTCGATTTTGGCTACTTTCCCCTCTGACTAGGCCATTAGCATATTTCAATGTTGCACCCTTCAGTTGCAGCTTATTAATGAGGCGACTTCCTTTCACATTGTGTTTTCACACCGAAAAAGAACAAATGTTGGTCGGATGATGAATCATCTCTGAAACAAAACGCAATCGGATCATGCCATCAAGGTCAGCCTTTCTTTTTCTCTCCACGTCCGGCCTGACTTTGATCCGGAAAGTAACCCATAATTAACGGCAACTTTCACATTACATTAGGCCTCACATCTGAAGTGCGCCTGTTGTCCGCGGCTGGTTACTGCATTAGCACACCGTGCGGCCCCCGAGGACGGAGGGGTTCAGTTGCCATGGTGAAATCAAGTGGTGAGGCGGGAAGGATCAGGGTCTGCTCACGGCAGGGCGGACACGATACACGGTGTCTGCTGCTGCGGAATAACAATCTCCAGATTTCAATTGGAAAAAAGGTGTCCGGCGTCCTAATCACCCGTGACGTGGAAAGGTAAAAGGAAGCGGACATGTGCCCAAATAGGTGTTCTCTCTCTTCATGATTATAATGGATGGAATGATGTGAATAAATTTTTACTGACCTGATGTGCCCCCCCCCCCCATTCTACCGCACCACTCATCCTCTCCCTTGGGTGTAAAGGAGCTTTTACGGTCCCAAAGCCATAAGGAAACAAAGCCTTCACGGTCATATTACTCAGTGTGTATAAGTTCTTGAAGTACGACCGGTGGTGCGACACAAGAGATGAGGCGGGGCAGTGACAGGTTCAATGCACCTTTTTACTCGCTCTCTCTCTTTAAAACACTGACCCCAGTACTCGGCAGGATTTTAAGTGTTGTGAAAGCTATTTGTGCCACAGAATGTGTATCTCTAAAATGATTATCCCGTTGGAGGTTGACGTGGATGTCTTAACGCCCCGTCAACAGCCCATGTCGATGGCACTTTCGCCACGAGGCTTGGGAGTAGAGGCGACGACACAGTTTTAAATCACTGCAACGTGATTGTGTCACAGCCGTCTCAATTATGTGGCTCCGTGCGGCTCTGACTGTCTGAAACCAAAACTATGTTTGAGGTCAGATTTATTCAAGTACAAACAAGGGGATCTTCATTCTTTGGGCTGGTGTTTTCATAAAAGCTATGCATTTTAATACAATCCCCATCTGGATGAGTTTAAAACGAATTAATAGTTTCATTAAAACGTCCTTAGCGAGATAAGGCCTTAGTTTTCATTTTGAGGATTGCAAAGTGGCATTATTATCAGTTTAATTATTCCCAGTGATTAGGGGCTGTAATGAATAGAATGTCTACATAATACTAATGATTCACTGTCATTTAATGAAGATTAAATCTCCTTACTGGAAAAATGCTTCCCATGCCCTCGCTTCAGCAGAGAAACCACCACCAACCCGAAGCCACCACCACCCCCAGCTCCCATGAACTGGTCCGAAGGTAGAAACCCATTTGAAATCAAATTTTACTTACTTAGTAACTTGGCTTCCACGGTGCGATTTCGCTGTACACAATAACATCTAAAGGAATGACAATATGCAGAAAGTTATTTCGTTTAATGTTGCCCGCTGTCTGTACTAAAATATTTATAATAAACATGTTTAGTACATTTACAAAGAACTGACTTTTATCATAGGATAACTTTTCTTTAAAGGCTCGAAGTCCACATTTTATTTTCCTTGTTTTCCTTTATATATATACTGTACATCATAATGTTTTCACAATAATGTCATAATCATCTAATGTAATTTATATATATAATAATGAATAGCATAATTGTAGTATGTAATTACTCCAAATAGGTTTTGTTGGCCTTTGCCATCTACAATTACTATAACATAGTTAAAGATTTTGTGTGAACATAAGGATTAATTTGTGCCTCTAGCCATGTGAGAGCATACTGTAGGTATGACTATCTTTAATTCCTTATTTAGGTGGTAGTTGTTGTGATGTGAAGAACAAAGATGTATAACTTGAAAAGAAACAGCCACTGAGATCAATTGACATTAGATGAAGACCCTTATGAGTCAGAATGGTTCAAAACGTTTTCTGAGTTGTTACCATGCAAGTCAAATACAGACGTTTTTCACTGAAGAAACACCCACAACCGGTCAAATGGAGTAGCCATCCTCTGCCACTTACACATCCATTTCATACTGAATAAATCGAGAATAAAGTTCACAATTTACTCTGCCTATCAAGTCTGCCTATCAACCAGAAATCAAACTTTGATTGTTCTGCACTGCTGCCGTAGGTGTCGATGTGTGAATGAGTGGATTTGTTCAATGATACGCTGATTTAGGGAATGATTGATTTATTGATTGGTTGGGTTGGGGTAGGTTGATTAAAGGGTCGATGCTGCTATTGCTTGTTGCATCGCTTTTTTTTCCGGAACTGCTGAAGTAGAAGATTGCAAAATGAAAACAGTGTCTCTATATTACATTCCACTGAAATGATAAATAAAAGAAGAACCAAACACCACTTTTCAAACAACACCTCTGCCTCATTTCGAGTTCCAATTCTGCAAAAAAAATGTGAATTGTTGCAATAAAAAACAATATTGAACCATTAAGTGAGAGTGAGAGTGAGAGTGAGCGAGAGTGAGCGAGAGAGAGAGAGAGAGAGAGAGAGAGAGAGAGAGAGAGAGAGAGAGAGAGAGAGAGAGATAAAGACAGAGAGACAGACTGATAGAGACAGAGACAGAGACAGAGAGAGAGACAGTGAGACAGAAAAAATACATGTCCATCAGGACCCATCATTTGTGGTGTTCCCCTTTAAGATGTACTGGTAATGCACAGACACAGTGACCAGTGAAGAGAGTGACCGTCAGGCAGATGCAAAACCACACCTGCAGTGGGGAATGGGGGCGCCCAGGCAGATGGAGGGGGGGGGGTCCGATTTCTGGGAGCAAGACCGTGAAGTACAGACCTGTTGTACGACCCTTGAACTCTCCATGATGGATGGCCGCTGTCTCGGAGACAATCTGCCGGTGGGTGTTTGAATTTGGTCCAAGATGTGCAGTGTTCCTGTAGGTACACATCAGAGGTGAAAACGGGAGATATTCCATGGCACCATAGTGTCCATGAATATATAGAAGACAACCCGCGTGCTAGCGTGTAGAGTAATTCACTGAATTCAATGTGTATTTATGGAATGCTTTAATGTCGGCCCTGGCTATGGGTGATGTCACGTGACTCTTCTTCACAGATTAGCATGGCCTAGTTCAAAGATGTTCAGAGCCAGGGCTAAACTCCACACTAGATTTGGCCGTACAAAACTTCAGTGGAGTTTGTTCAATCATCCATTCATTCAGCCCTTGACGCGGTTAGCCTCTTATGGGCATATGTGGACTGTTCCAACCCAGAGGCTAGTCTCTAGCTCCCTGCGCTAGATTTCCTGCTTCAATGCACAGTAATGACATTTATATCATTTCACGAGTTGCCTAGTCATATCCTTCATAATTCAGCCCACTTCCAAATGTGCATACCATTACACTGTATACCAAAGAGGCATTCTGATGATTGCAGAATAAATTGTGAATTGAAAGGAGAATATCTTATAAATTGCCCATCATGGGCCTTATGTGCTGTGTTCTGCCGGCGAACAGCTAATCATTATTTTTCATGTGGCATATGCTGTAGATATAGGATTGGGGATTTTTTTTGTCCCTTTCTTTCTACAAAGCGTTTAATCAACAACACAGGTGCTAGGAGGATTTCTGGGGCCCGTCGCGGGCCAGAAGGTGTTAAATGAATCATGGGACGCAGCTGGTCCTCTGGTACAGACACCCACAAGGTCATTTCATGGCTAAATGGCTAATAAACTACAGTCAGTAAATGACCTCTTATAGCCGGACAAGTAATGTCCACACATTACTAAAATATGTCATTTTCTTTAATCGTCCATGTTTAATCATTCCTTTTGGTGGTCTGCCGTTTTAATCATGCCTTGATGCTGATGTTGCAGCGGGTGCGAATTTTAATAGGAGTTATATTTTCATCATGCATTTATGGTAAAACCAGGGAACAACTGCAGTCTCAGTGTCAGCCTACCCAACAAAGAGGGGTCGTTGGTAAAGAGGGTTCACGTAGCGGGCAGTCTTATCCTACCTGCTGTGTGCTAATTAATGTCATGCGTATGGGCTCATATCTATGCTCTTTTAAGGCCTGCAACTCAGCATTCCGGCCAGTGCTCACCCTACTAAAGATCTGCCGCTGTTTCTATAGGCTCTGCCCAGCTTCCTCTTGATGTCCGCTGAACTGCTTGGATAAACATTTGGTACGTCTTTCCATCTTCCCCGAACTGCCAAGATAAAGTAGAAACAGAAATGAAAAGCTAAAGTATGCATTCATTCCATTGATCTTATCGATACTGCATAGGGTGGATTTTGCATAAATTGCCACAAACAAGTGGTATTTAGGCTGCCATAGCGCTTGTTGGATTTTCCTTGTAGATCAGAGGAGATAATATTATCTTTGAAATGCAAGTTTATCTTCCAGATGCAATGGAAGTGAAAAATGGTCAGAATTAATTCAACTCCTCAAGCACTTGATCGCAGCAAATTATCATGGCAAATTAGAGCCATTATTTCATAGATTCGATGTGAAGCAGTCTTTAGAAGTTCCCCCTTTTTTAAAGTAGGCAGATAGATATTGAGCATTACAAATGGAACTGATTGAAATCATGAATTTAATATGACCTAGTATAAATGATATTATTATAGCTAGCTGTATTTGGTCAGATCTCCCTTATGTATGGTATTATATTTTACTGTAAAAAAATTGAATTACTTATATATGGTTTAATTTACTGATATTTAGGTTTGTGTTAACAACTTCATGCGTACATTTAAGTTACAAATACTTCTAAAGTACTATAGTGTTAATGCATCGCTATAGTTAGCTAGCTATAATTTTAACTCAATATAAATATGCATATAGGGCATTACATCTAAACGATTTAGATATTGTTTAGATATACACTTGTTATTTACAGAAGTGTAATGATGTAATTAACTGAAATTGATAAGCGCACTTAAGTAAAGTCTGTCAAAATGCACACAAAACGTGGTGATATCCACTGTTCACTCAGTAAGACTCTATGAACCATAGCCATAACTGCAACTGTTGTTGACTTACAGACCTTTCCTGCCTACTCACAGTCAATAGAGCAAATACATTTTTCTGAGTGCTTTGGTATTTGGAGATTGGATTGATATGTAGGGGTGCGTGCAAAGGCACAGACACACATGCACACAAGCACACAGGCGCGCATACACACACAAACACACACAGACACACACACAAACACACAAACACACACGTACACACACACACACACACACACACACACACACACACACCAAGCCCCTGCACATTAACACATTTTTTTACCTCACCTCACCCCTACATGCGTTCATATACAAACAATGACAATAATTGGAACATCTCAAATAAATGCAATACAGTAGAAAAGGTCACCCTTTAATTACAAAACAAAATAACAGATTTCAAACCCTAATCGACAAACCCATGTTAGGGAACATAACATTTGTTAAAACGGTGAAAGTCTTTTCAAAGTGCTCCGAAATGCTCAGAAGACACGTCTCACTGCCAAACCAAAACTTGCATGAAACTCTCAACTTGTGACCAATCATACCCCAGTGCGATATGTCAATATGGAGGTTAAAATGGACAACAACCCAGCTAGCGTTCATGCTAGGGGCCATTAGAATTCACCTCACCATGGAGGAATTGTTCTGGAATATCTGCCACCACGGCATCAGTATCAGAGCCAGAGTTTATCAATCACATGCTTCTGGAAGGTCTGCTCCGTCTTCAAATAGGAATATTTCAGCGGCCCAGAGGGGATTTTAAACTAACTGTAAAACTAACTTTTTCTAAAGTGAAAAGCTCCCTTTTATCTATGCTTTGACTTCTCTCCCACTAGCATGAGGAGGGTAATTGTTGCAATGGTCTATTCACCTACTGCACACACACACACACACACACACACACACACACACACACACACACACACACACACACACACACACACACACACACACACACACACACACACACACACACACACACACACACACACACACACAAAACCCTAATTAGCTTCTGCTACTGTCCTCACATGTCAGTTTCAAATGAACTGTGATATACAACAGGGACTTTTTTTTTCTTCGTTTTCTTCTGTTTCGTTCCAATCGAAAAGCATAGGTTTTTTTTTTCTCTCTTATTTTTCTCTCCCCCTTTTTTTGCTCCTTTAGTGAAGTTATTCTAATGATTATTCTAAATTGTATTATTATTATGGTTTTCTGTGCCAGAGAGGACTATGATGTAAATTTTGTGAATACAGAAGGCCAATAAATATCGTTCCTGTTCAGACTCCAGGTCTTTGGAAGTAAAAAGGGAGCATTTTAGATCCATATAGCCAAATGGGATCCAACAGTTGGGTACATGGCAGTAAATAGCTGCCAATACTATGGTATCACACTCTGTAAACAGTACATCAAACCATACCGCCATACCTTACAGTAACCAATGCCATACCTCCATGTGTGTTTCCTTTAGCATTTCCCTGCATGGTACCTGTTGCATATTAAATAAAACTCCCTGATGGCCTAGAAATTGTCAAACTTCCCACGCAACCTTTGCACGTGAAGGATGAATTCTAAATGTCAATTGTGCTTTATTCTTTTGATATTTTAGACTCAGCACACAGTGAACGATTTAACCATCTGCTCCACACGTGACCTTTGTGTTTAATTGCCTAAAGTGTGAGAGAATGAGGGAATACTGGCTCCAGCTTTCTCTCCTGTCCGAAGGTATTATGTGGAAGAACACAATTGTTATTCATGGTGACAAATAGCACAGGGGGTGGTGCAGGGAAGGGAGCCAGAGCCTGTGTCAGCTGTCTTCCACCTGGTCATGTTGAGCACCTGCCCAGAGTCCGTCTGGGCTCCTAGTGGTGTTGAAGGCCTCATAGAGGCCATGTCCCCACATGCCACACCTAGTCCACACGCTGGGCATCCCCATCCAACAGCCTGTTGTTGACCGCTAACATGATGTCCCATATGACTCCAGTAGCTATAGCCTTATAGTGGCGACAAACTAAAAAAGGCATCAGGGTAGCTACTGCTGCTATAAGGTCATGCATGGCTACTGCTGTTATACCTCTTCTGTATAGATTACAGTTTAAATTGATGTCAGGTCATTTATGTTTTCATTTACCACTTTGCTTCCCTTTTGCTCTAGGACCCAGGTAATTGTATGTATGCATGAATATAATTTGCATGGCTGGCTGACTCATATTATAATTACAAATTGCATGTACAAATTACAAATTTCCTATTATAATGCACTGCACAAGATTGTCCCACATGGGGAAAATCTTTGATCTAATAATGAAGTGTTGATATCAATTCTTGTCAACCTGTATTCAAATTGTTAAGAGATCTTGTCAACCTGTCAATTATATGGGGACAATCTTTGATATAATATGAAATTTGTAATTTATCTACATATCACTACTATTCCACTGGTATTTTAACTATATCTTGGTGACCTTGGTGGTTTTTCTGCAGGGCAAGTTATCATCCATCTTTGCACTTTTACACTGAGAACCCAATACTAGACATAATATTGTGTAATATGTCTTGTTTTGGTTTCTTTCAGTGTCCAGATGAAGAGGTATTATAGAAATAATGCCACAATGCAGTGACAGACTATATTTTCACATAAACTATTTCATTGAGAATGTTTTTTCACCCAGCACAAGAGATTACATTGAGCTAACCATGTCCATGAAGTAGACATGAAGTGTTTCAGTGCATCTTTTAGGAAAACTTAACCCAATTGCATAATTCGCAGCATATTTTATGATAAGTCCATATCATGGGACTAGTCTTCTTTCAAGACATTTACAACATTTGCTGGGAATTCTAATTAGACATGGCTCCGTCTCAAAGCATTTTTTATATTTATTCTTTAGAATTTAATGAATCTCTTTCTATTCAAGGACCCCTTTAAATGCTTAATGTGTCTTAACTGATGAGGTCTTTTAAGTACAATTACTTCAGGCAATACAGAACGGGTTCAATACCAGCTCGATAACATTCAAATTATGGGCTTTTTAGAAGCATAGTGTTGAATAAAAATATATCAAACAAATAAATTCGGGGGAAACATCAGCCTGATCATCCATAACCAAACTGTTGCTCTTGACTTTGAGTTATTTTAGTTTTAGAACTATGTCATTTTTTTTTTGCAAAAACAGTTGAACATGCCAGCAGCCATTTTCCCCTTTATCCACAGCGACACAAGCACAAAGCTCAACCAAACGCACTAAGATCACACAAACCTCTGATGTCATTTGGTTGGCACTTTGTGCACTGAAACATTACGACGAGGTCATAATGATAAGTTGCTATTACCATCGAAACAAATACAAATAAAAACTGAAAAGGCCTTGGTTTAAAGTAAACTCTAGTATGACATAATGCCGGTTTTTGTATTTTTTTTCTATTTTGAATATTATTTTAGCCTAGACTTTATGCTGTAGCATCTTTATGTTTATTCCTCTCATGTAAACAAACTGTCTAGAATTTTCTTCTTCTTATACAATGATCAATAGGAAAGGGATTTGAAGGGCTGGTCATACGTTTGTATTGTGAGAACTAAGATAAAAAGAACGATTAAAAAGAAGTGCGCAGACCTACCCAGCGTATTAAGTATTTGTTTCAAGATGGATGTCGAGGGCTGGGGGGAGGCCGCAGAGGGGGCTGCGGTAAGGGGGGGCTAGCTAGCGGACATGTGTGTGGCCACTGTGGTGGAGGGAGCGGGGTCAAACTCTGACAGGCCCAGAGGATTGTGGGTAATGAAGCATTAGACACAGCTGGTACTAGCCGGGGCAGGCCCCAAGTCACACCTTCCAAATCAAATGTCTCCCTTTTGTTATTTGTCGGCCATAAACCGTTTGCGATAAAATTGAAAGGGGGGTAGGGAGGGGGGGGGGGGGGGTGTACTGGTGATTAGGGAGAGGTGGTCTGTGTGTAGATGGAGCGCACAGGTTATCCTCAGCACACTACATCGAGCAACTCGGACTCTAAAGAAAGAAATGATGAATGGCTTTTAAAGTGGCCATTTGAAACCTACCCAAACACCTCTGTCAATGTATCCCGCGTGCACTACCCAAGAGAAACGGCCATGGGAGAACGCAGGGGAGCCGGGCAGATTTCATCAAGTAATGTATGGCGGCGATACAATGAATGGCGAAGGGTAGCTCCCGGGGGTAATCGATAATTTGAGCCCCAATCTGTTCCAGGTGTTTTATGATGTGACTAAGGTAATTATCACCGGATCAATAAAAGAGTTTGCTGTGCGGAGGAATGGTTCTCGGAGGATGAAGCAGGGTATATAATTGCTTTCTTCAGAGGGGCAGATTTTATGCATGCAATCTTTTTCTTTACCAACCTGTGTTGAGTGAAAAAAAAAAAAGAAGTGTTGAAGGAGAAAAATGACGCCGTCGCCTGTGTGTACGTTGGGTCGCTGATGGAAATCAATATTTCTGTATTTATGTGCGTCATTAACCACTCCAACGTGCGTCAATTGCGTGGCGCATATATGATGTTGAAAAGGTATGGGTGGTGGAACAAGACAAGAGGAGAGAGAGATGTGGAGGGAATTAATATTTAAAAAGGTCAAACGGAGAGTTTCGACCGCCCTTACCTCTCACTTACTATTCTCACGAGTCCGTGAGTTGGGCTCCAGGCATATCTTTGCTCATTTTGGGGTAATTTGGACATTTGGTGGAATACGTATATATGTATATGCAATTTGGAGGCTTTTATCCAACACAAATCTCGATTAATTCCATGCTCTATGAGCTACACGGGACGATGAATGATTTCATAATTCTGGTCACGGTGTGATATGATCATTAAACCACCTAAAAAGTATTTAATGGGAGATAACAAAGGAGAATGACACACAGACCATGAAATGGAGAGTGAGGTGGTATAATATTTGTATGCATTTTTTAAAAGCTTCACTTTCTGAGACATGGTGGTAAACAATAAATAACACTGACAACAAATAAGCTGATAATAGCCTCTCAAAAAGCATTATTTGAATTTCAGATGGGAGAGATTTGCATTTAAAGTATAACAGACAAACAAAGTTAAGTTTAGAATCAAATAATCTGGGCCCAGTATATGTTAAGCAGTCATGTGACATCCCCCTGGCAATACATCTTGGTTTGTGTGGTACAGAGAGTACTATTTAGTCAGGTAGTTTCTCCTAGTGGTTTATAAGTGTTGTTTTTGGTTTTAGTTTTGTACATGATATGGATCTAGGGATAGCCTCATAAAGGCATTCCTTCTGAATGCTTCAAGTTTAGAAAACTCATGACATATTAATGCTGTAAAAAAGTTTCCTCCATAATCTGCCTCCTACACTTTTTTTGATGAAGCAGAATTATTCATTTTGGCAATATCACTTCTTAAGCAGGACTATCTTTCTGTAATAAAACAGGGTTGGGGGTAGTGGGGGATTATCAAATATATAAAAATCTGTCAATGTCCTTTTCTCCCAATTGATTTGCGAATACCCCGGCGTTTATTAAAAGAAGTACCGTCAGTCTTCTGTAAATGAGTTTGGTTTCCAGGCCAACTCAGATTCCCACCCAAAACTTTCCAAAAAATCTTTCTATCACATGAATTTAGTGTAATTCAATCGCTGTTTAAAAAAGGGTGTTCTGGCCTCTTCTCTCCCAGGGGTGAATAATTTGAACTTTTCTTTAATATAAATGCTCCTGCTTTCCATTTTCCTCCCTGAAGCTCCCTCTGAACCCACTAACCCAAAGCATTGGTATTGTTCTCTCTGCAGACCAGCAGAGTATAAAGAGTCCTTAAAATAGTTTATTTGCGGTGGTCAGTCCGTCTTGATTTGCTGTGCATCATAAGCATTCACACCAGTACTTGTAATTGATTGTAAAGGTGATTGATGCTAAGCAAAACACCACCAGACAGCATCCCAATCAATTGTCTTTGATTTATTGTTATTTTTGCCGTCTCCATGTGTATTGTGTAATCACTGTAACAACACAAACTTCCCATGCCTCCGCCACGGAAGCACTGCACCACTGATCACTCTTCTCACAGTTCACAATCTATACTCCATGGCTCTTGCGCATCTCATTTAATTACAGTAATTTACAATACACAGGTCTGAGAGGATGGGCCAGCTTTTGACCAAACGTAATTAAAACCCAGACAGAACAGACTCTGGGCAGGGCTGTGTATCCCCCCCCCCCTTTCCCTCCCTCCCCTCCTCTGATTCAATAATCAGCAGAGGTAAATCATCTACACTCTATTGCATCAGTCACTACCAGGCTGGAACAAAAGCAAAAAATAAATAGACCCACTCTGGCATGCCATGAATTACAGGCGGGCGCTGCCAGGTTTCCGCGAAGCATTTGGAGCTATTCGTTTAGCATTAAGAGCGCACCGACGGCAGAGCCGCACGACTTTGATTATAACAGAGGGGGATTGCTTGACCACAATCCTTTACTTTTTATTGATTCCTAAAACAGAGTAATTTTCCAAACATAGATGTTGTTGTTTTGTTGTTTTAAACGCAGTGCTGTACTCTGATCGGGTCTGGAGCACAACAGGTACTCTGAGGCTTGCTAATTAGGAATACCGATTCACTGAGTCTGTGGTCATTTCTGCTGTTCGCCAGCACGCCTGATCTCCTGCGCCTTGCCAGCACTGTTGTTCTTGCAAATTAGGTGTGCACACTGCACCGTTGATTAATGGTTCACAGCTATTATTCACAGTGAAGCGTCATCAACGGGCCATTTAATTAAACGGTTGTCTCTATTACTTAGCCGACTAATGTAGCTTAAATAGAATAGAGCATTATTAAAACACGTGAAAGGCCACCCACTTGACGCTTAAATCACTGCATATTCAGACGCTTACCTCGGGCTCACCTGCCATCATCGTGTGTGGTAGAAAATAGCAATGTGTGGTAGAAAATGCAATTGCAAAACAATAACACCGAAGCAACAAAGAAGGCGTCCCTCACAAGAGTAAGGTTAAAGGGTAAAAAACATATTTACTGACCATGGACACTCACTGACATGTGATGATTTGTTCGACAACTTGAAAACAGTATCCCTTCCCATTGGCACTATGGTTGTATTTCTTGGTTGTTGTTTTTTCCTCTCTCTCTCTCTTTTTGTTTTAGCAGTTTATTTATTAATACCAAAAAAATCCATCTGGAATTAATTGCTTCTATCAACTGGCTTCATTCGTGGGTTGCAGTGCAAAAGACAAAGTGCCCAGCCAAACCAGCTGCCCTGCACCATCAATCATCCACTCTGTATTAACTACCCCCACATCCCAATCACAAAAGAAAACAATTAAAGTTAAACTTGTTGATTCACCATGGTGCACCAATAAATCACAAGCGCCATCTCCCGGCCCGTCGTTTTGTGTTCCCTGATGAGTGTGTCGCACAGTGAAAGTATTGTTTTGAACGAGTCCAATGGGAATTAGTTTGAATAAAAAGGTTATCTGTGACGACGCCTTTTTAAAAAGCATAACAGAGACATTGCTCAACTCCTTCTGTGACAAAAACCAAAGGGAGAATGTGTACACACGTGTTAAAAAAGCTTTCCGCTTTCTTTATGGTAAAACAATAGAAACAGATCCCTCAGAGAGCGAGGGAAGCTTTTTGAGTCCTGAGCACATTTTTGGAAGTCTCTATTCCTGGCTGAGCACTTGGAAGGGAAAGAAGCAATTGCTGTTCCTCACAGTGGGAAATCCATTTATAAAATGCATCATGACACACATTTAAACACTTTCAATTGTTGCCACTAATGAGCTGCTCTGTCTCTATTTTCATATATTCTTTTTTGCACCTTCTACTCAGCTCCTATGTGTTGTTTGTTGTTCCTGCTTTGGCAATGGAAAACACACCGTGCGAGTGAGTCTTCCATCAATCTTGGCCACTTTGTAGTAGACTATTCTGGTCCTGGCAGTGTGTGCCTAGCGTGTCTGTGTGCGTCTGTGCGTGTGTCTGTGTGCGCGCCAATACATAAACAGGTAGCGCATTGTCTGGACTCGCAGCAGATGGGCTTATACGCTCCATGCGACTCACCAGTTGCACGGCATCATGTTTAAAACCTCCAGCAGTCCACTCTACCACCCCCACCACCCCCCACCACTAACACCCCCACCTACTACTACAACTCACCGTGTTCAGTATTAAAGTCAGGATTCATTAATGGCCCCAGCTACTTAGCTTATGTACGGGCGATATTCTGCACTAATGCAGCGAGAGGGATGCATCTCAACGAGGGCGCTCTCTTACGGGGGTCGGGAGCGGGGAGAGAGGAGAGAGAGTGGTAGAGGCAATTTGATAATCAGATATGATACATAGGGGAAAAAAAGCTCTTGTTACGCCCGAGAAGGTGGAATCGGGAGACAATAGCTCCACATACTGAGGAGTATTTCTAGAGGATTTTTCCAGTAGTGTATTTGTGTTCTCATCAACCAGTCTCCCACCATGGAGCCCTTCTAAAGGTGAGCCCATAGGCAAATTCACGACTGGTGAGACGAAATGGAGATCCTATTTTATAAAGTCGTACGACACATTAAGCAAATTAAGAATGCAATTTACAAAAAGGATCAGGCTACTTGCTACATAGTGACTCAAACTTCTGGGTAATTGCTGTTTTCTCTTTTTTGGTAGAACTCACAGTGTAACTAAAGGAAAAACTTGTTACTTTTTAATTTCCCCTTTGTGTAAGCCATATTTGTTAACAAGTTCATTATGATAATCTTATTGTTATACTTGCACAAACCAGAATTAAATGTATCATGTTAATTAGCAACTAATCTAAAAGCTGCCATTTGTTGGTCTTACCAACAAATGGTTAGTTGATGATTATGAATTGCAGGTTCATATTTAAAAGGAATGAGTGTTTCCCGATAACATATCTACTGTGCTTGGGAAAAAGCAAGGCATGAAAGGAGAACCCACTTCAAATGTATTCTGTGTCTCTTCCTAATCATTGATGCAATACACTTTGCTGAGGCAATAATAACTGACAGAATGGATTTCCTGATCACTGTCAAAACCTGGCCTTCAAAACTTCAAGACTTTCCCCTCTACTGAAAAATAACACAAGTTGAGTTAAGAAAGTTACCTCAACATGAGCAAGGTTAAAAACGAGCAAGAGCTTCAGCCCAGGAGTGCTAAAATGCTTATTTCCCCCTTTAACTCTAGTGTGCTTCGATCAGTTATGAGAGGTTTTGAAATACACTTGACCTGAACCATCGCCTTACAGTTTGAAACTGAAAAAATGCTCATTTATTTTTTTGTAAAAATCCCTACCAGCGTAGATCTATGTGGCATTACATTCCCTTTTAATCTATGAGGCTGTTATTCACACAGTATATACATACGTCTAAGCCTACTAGGACAAACACGTATGAATAGCTGCCAAGAAAGTCACCTTGGCCTGGCACTGTGTCTCTGCGGTGCTTGGCTTGTTTTCAGATTCTTGTCTTTGTCCGGCTGAGGCATCTTAGCTAATGAGCTAGCCCTAAGAGCATTAAAGGCTACCTGCTGGCGGAAGAGCCCATGCCTTTCAGCTGAAAGGGAGTGAGACGCTACGCTAGTGAAATGTGCTTCTTTCAATTAGAACATGAACAAACTCCCCCCGGCTGCTACTTTCCCACAATTTTGAACCGGCCCCTTTGAATAAAAAGGCTTTTAATTTCATATCAGACTTTTCCACAGAATTGTGTTGTCTCTGGATGACACATCGGGTTATGGGATATTGGATATGCCTAGAAAATAAATGTGAGAAAACCTCTTCTGAGCGAATGGGGCCCAGGAGCCTGGTGTTGTGGAGGTCTGTGGTTCAAGGTTAAAAAGGGGGCTTTGTCTCCGCTGCCAATTCAGATGAGATGAATTGTCGATACGGTAACAAAAAGCCATAACACAGGACCACAACCAGTCAGTTTTCTGTGCTTTGAATGTGATAAGCTTTCCCTTGTGCAGTCTCTCTCTGCGCCATAGTGAGCTATACCGTGAAAGCAGCATAAAGTTTATTTTATAACTGCAGTATCAAAATGCTGCTCATTGCTACACAATAGTATGATCTGACTGTTCAATGTGTTGAAGTAGTTCTTATGGTTTGGCTATCCAGTCGTAGAGAGAATAAATATAATAATGGCCCCCTGACCACTCATAGAATAAGAAGACAGGAAACATACAGATTTTGAAAGTAGCTCCTAAAGAGCCGTGGGAAAGGTCTGGCAAAAACACACCACTGAACGTAGTAATTGGAATACTTGTAAAACTGATAAATAGTCAACTTGGGGTCTTGCTCAAAGAATAAAAAGGCTTGCGGGCAAAAGGGAAAATTCATATGCGAACAACCCAGAGAGGAAGAGATGAAAAGTTTTGGACAACGGAGAATGAGGCAGTGTTGTTTGACTCGATGGGATGACGACGGTATTCCCCCCCCTGTTCTCAATCAGCAGCAATTATCCAAGATGGCGGCTCCATCACCACGGCCAAGCGATGGGGCTCTACTGTCCCACCACGACACAACACAGCTGCCTGGGAGCCTCTGAGCCCCTATCCTGTTTTAATTGAACATACTTACTTTAATTTCACCGTGGAGGTCTAGCGAGAAGAATCCATCCATAACAGGTCTAGATGAAGGCAAGTGTTTAACAAACTTGGAAAAAGCTTTCCCACGACTCCAAGAACAGCATATGTGACCGGCTGAATCTGCGTTGTGTTTTCTTTTTTAATGAAAGACGTGACCCACGATCTGTCCGTACTCGGGGAACTCCAACGTCCATTTATTCGTTGCTGAAGGTAAACATGAACAAATAGCTTCCTCTTAGCAAGTGCCCTTTGTCAATACTCCAACTCCTCTCTTCCGAAGGGAACCAGAACCAGGGGAATACATACAATGTTCTAAAAAAAATTATTGAAATAAAAGACAAAACTGAAGGTACACATTAACAAATAGCTTCCTCTTAGCAAGTGCCCTTTGTCAATACTCAACTCCTCTACGAAACACACAGGGGGGGAAGGGGAACTAGCATGACTACACGAGGGTCAGGTGCATGCTAGGACATCCTAACAAAACACAAAGTTCCCCTAAACACTGAAATCTATGCATGGATAGATATTTACCCCAGACTTCAATTAAACAATGCATAATCAAAATAACTAAAATAAAGAATGATAAGCTACAAGACGGTCAAAGATTTGATCACAAATAAATGTACACACCTCTTTCCAAGGGAACCAGAACAAAGGAAAGAGGGCGGGGGGCACGGGAAACTTATGGGGTTCTCGGGAATATGGGCGGGAGTACAGAAGGAGGTGGAGCCAAATCAAAGAACAAAATCAAATAGAAAGGGGCACATAAGGCGGCATGGAAAGCTACACTTCAGGAAATAAAACAAAACAAAGGCAATTTTGTGTGATTATAATTTAAGAGATATGACACCCTGTTACACATAGGCTACATGCACTATGCTGTATCCCAGCCTGCTGTCGCTACACTCCTGTTGCTATATTTAGTGCCCACTAGAACGCACGGCAACATCACCCAAGTGTAATAACACACTTCATATTGGAGCCTGACTCGTAATTTCAACTTGTTTAATGAGACACGTTATTTTAATGGTAAATTAGTCATTGACATTCATGTTGGTGGATGCTATTCTACCAAGGTGCCGCTGGAATTTCCACAGCAACCATAACAATAATAATACTTTTTAATTATGCCAAATGCCACAGCAGGTAGGGAGTTAGAGACACCTAAGGGAGAACGTAGGGTGGGAGGGGGGACTTTTTGGTAGTATTTTGTTTTCCAGGGCTCCTTCCCACTCAAAGACTTGGAGTCTGAGAGCTGCTTGGAGCCAGAGGTCTCAAGAGATTTATAGGAGAGATTATGCTTGTCTGCTGGAGAGTCTCTAGCACCTTTCTCACATTCATTCATTCTATCGAGTGTGTGTGCATGCGTGTGTGTGTGTGTGTGTGTGTGTGTGTGTGTGTGTGTGTGTGTGTGTGTGTGTGTGTGAGTCTGTGTATGCGTGTTTTGTATATCAGCTGTACTGAATTTGAATACAGAGATATATTGGTGTTTAATTCACTGCACCGTGGAAAGGCTTTAGCTTCTGCTGTTGCAGCTATACGCTACTCGTCAGATTAACAGCAGCTCATAATTTCTTGATGATTTTTTTTTAACTGCCCTCTCTACCAAGTCTCCTACAAGTATGTCCCCTTAAAATCTGAAAAACGTCACTATTAAATACGTGAGGGTCATGTAGCAGTCCTTTACAGCCCCATAAAGTCAACAGTGGTGAGTAAATGGCGTCACATCTCATTTCAATATTGGCCTATGAAACCCTTTGAGTCTGTGTTATTGTGATGGTGCAAAGTGGTCAGAGCTCGGGGGTTCCACCATAACCCCATCAGTGTTTCCAGTAGTCGTTTTCTTATTTTCAAGATGACATACAATCATCAAGGATGACATAAGATGGTATAAAGTTTCTTCTTCATACTTGCTTCAACTTCGTTTTTGAGAACGAATTGTATTTTTCAATTTGAAGCAGCCGACGTGACCCAGTGGCCTTCCCATTTTCAGTGTGGAAAAACCAAGAAGAACCCTAGGGTGTGAGCGCCCTAGCCGTAGAATTGTGACAGAGAGAAAGATAAGGACATTATAAAAGTATGAATAAAGTTAAAATAAACTCACAGCATATTTGTATTTGTTAATAGCATATTATGTTAAGTTACATTAGTTAGTTACATTATATTTGTACTGGTCTAGTACTAGTATACTGATACATCCAAATAAGATTTTGGATAATGGTAAAAAGTTTAAACATGTGATGTACTCAGATCGATTTTTGCTCTCTTGGGCAAAAAAAACTCCCTCTGTTGCGTTTAAAGTTGTTTTGCTGAAAAAGTCCAGTTTGTTGTTTCGCACTAGGTGGTATTTGGAAAAATATTGGTTAATTCTTACAGTGATGCTCCATGGGACTCTAGTGACATTTCTCCATCAGCACTTTGTGCTGTGCCAGGTTATACCTAATATAGCTAAAGTTCCAAACAGCTTGATTCTTTATTAATTGTTTGTTCCTAACTGTATAAGGGTAATCAGGATTTAGATAGAAGTCCAAGGCTAGGCAATATGTCCAATGTCTAGTGTATGTCGATATTTTCCTTATATCAAGGACTTGTGTGGCACTACTGGGAAATAGGTGTGAAACATTTTCCAATGTGTAAACAAGACCATTCGGAAATGGTCTCTCAGTGAGCTTTTGAAATGATGACAATGAAGATGAAATACTGAACGTCAAACTGAATTCATCATCGCGGATATCAAAAGGATGTATACAAGTATGGGTGTCGTTTCTTTTACTCGAGCCACAGGCTGCATCAGGTAAAGACACACTGACACACAGCGGCTAGCAAATTGGGCCAGTAAAGAATGGTGCAAAAACGCCATAGTGGTCTCACCGGCAAAGTTAGTTGCAGGTAAAAAGTCTTGTACCTTTTTCGATTCACCAAGCATTGATTTATCGATGAGGTTCCCATACTTTAGCTACAGACACTCCAAAACAGAAAAGTGTCAAAGGGAGAAATTCAGATTTTTACATCAGCACCTAAATCCCCCGGCCCACGTTGTCTGTATAACTGTATGGGTTTCATTGAGCTAGTTTTAAATGTTTAATGATATATAAAACATGCATTTAGTCAAGTGATAGGCCTACCTCTTCGTCAGATGTTCAGGAAGTCTTCCCGTCTTTCTTCTATTATCCCGGCTTCCTAGGAGTGATAATTAATGATAAATTATGTTATATTATTCTCGATAGCTTAACTCCATAAAACGGGATATAAATCATTGGGTTGGTAGATAGATTCCTATGTTCTACTTCTACGCCATTAGTTTGGGAGGTTTAAGTATCTCCTTCCTAATTTGGCAAGCAGGTTATGAAATGGCCTGAATTAGCAGAGAAATAAAGTGTGGGAATAACTTATCTTCCACCGTCCATAATTGGATGAGCCGTGAGGAATTGTATACCTTATAAATGATCCTCATTACTAGCCCCAGAGACATGCGGAAACAGTCCTGGGTGGGCGAGGTGGACCCAGGTGATATATTTGAATGGCATAATAATGTGTTCTGGTGAACCGAATTCGGTTACTCTCAGACTTTAAGACTATTATGAAAAAAATTAATTTGCAAGGGGATATTAAAGTCTATGAAATATTTATGAATCCGTCCTAACATATTTAAGAATTTAACTTGAATTGTGACTCGGAATGGGTTACCGCGTCATCTCAACAGTCGTCAATCATTCGTCGAGGGTGTCGAAGGCTTGAGCTTTATAATAGAGAATGAATGCTTTTTCGGTTAGTTCCTCGACGAGCACATCCTGGTTCTATTTCATGTTGGCTACGCCGTCTAGGCTTCGCCTTATGGGCTTGTCCTGCGCGCGCTGAAAATTCAAACTATGCACCTATCAGCGTGGGCAACGCCCACATTTCCCACGGTATCGTGTCTATATAACGCGGTGTATACCGTCGCTCATCCTCCCTTTTCTTTCAGCACTTGTGCTTATCAGCGAGAAATTGAGAACTACTATTAAGAAGATGAGAACTTCAACACGGATCTCCCAAGCCGGTGGCAGCGGCTCGGGCGAGGCCGCGGACAAACGGCCCTTTTCAGGGCCACCTGAGAGCGCTCCTGGAGCTAGGTCCTTTTCAGGACTCCTATGCGCCTCCTGTCCCGCCTCCCTGGCACCGGGTGACGAGCACTTGGCGTGCTTTCGGTGCCTCGGCGCCGACCACGCCGCGGCTGCTATGGCGGCCCCCGTCTCCTGTTTCGCCTGCCGGGAGCTGCCTGAAGAGGGGATCCTCTCCAGGCATCTCTTCTTTTCCCCTGCGGTGGAACTGGCTGACGCCATCGACCTGTTCAGGGCCGGCCCTGACGTCGACGATGGCATCATCGACGCCTCCCTGGACGACGTCTTCGGCGACTCGGCGTCCGGTTTTTCCTGCTCTCGGGTTACAACCGCCACCGTCATACAACACGAGGGTCCGCGCCGGATGACCGATCTCTTCCGGGAGATCATGGGTGAGGCGGCGGCCATCAAAGGGATTCCCATGCCGGCCCGCCTCTCGCCCCCGTATCTGACGATATGCAGGGCGAGTGCTTTCGCACCCCATCTTTTTCCCGGCGGGTTACCCAGTGCCCCTTGTTCCCACCTTTGCAGCACTTGTTTATTGCTGCAGGTGAGGACCCTTCGACCCTGAAGGCTCCGGTAAGATCCTACACGGATTTCACCAACGTGGAGGGGTGGGCCGATACTCAGGCGAGGGGGATCCCTCGCCTGGAGCCTCCCCTGGCAGCGCTTCTCTGTCCGGGCGCCGGATGGCTCCCTAACGAAAAGCCGCTGCCCCCCGACCGCCTCCAGAAGCAGATTGTCGGCCTAACGGACAGGGTGTTCGTTTGTGCCTCTCAATCCGCGGTGGCAGTCAACAACATCGCCCTGCTCTCCTCTGCCATGGTCTCCTTGTCGGCTGACAGGGAGGCTTACGGCCCGGAGGAAGCCGCGAGATGGCTGGCGGTTTCCCGCTTTTCCAGCGCCATCCTCCAGCTATGCCAGCCGATAGCCGTTTCGGCCGGCCAGCATATGGCGTGGGCTACCATGATTCAAAGGGTCATATGGCTCTCCCACACTGCGGTGCCGGAACGAGAGCGGGCCAGCCTCGTCCAGGGTCCACTAGCGCCGGATGGCCTATTTGGTCCCAGGTTCTCCGAGGTGCTCGCGCACCAGCAGTCAGTCCGTGAGAATCGTTCCCGGTTCGGGGCGATTCTCACGGGCTCCTCCCGCCAGCAGGCTGGGAGGAAGCGGGGTCTAGGCCGGTCCCAGCGTTCCAGGGGGCCGCCTCCGACTCCAGCCCCGGTGCAGCAACAGCAGCAGCAGCTGCAGCCGCCGCGCACGGGGAGAGCAGCAGCGCCACGGACCGGGAAGTTCCGGACGCTTGCTCCTACTTTTTCTTTCCCTATTAAAGAAAAAAGTAAAGACCGTTCGGCCGAACGGCAGTACATAGAGAGCGATATTCCTCAGGCCACCTACGTCCTACGCTTGTGGTGCGCTCCTCCATGTTGCCTCTTTCCCCCTCTCAGGGTGGCGGTCGGACGGCGTGTTCACATGGCTTCAGGTTCACCTGCTTCTAAGAAGCGGCGTCCCTTGGAGCCTCGTGGACGGATCAGAGACTCGTTGCATGAGCCCGTGGATACGGCCGCTTGTACCGGTCTCCTGGTTCCCCACATTATAGGTGAGGAGATGGGTCCGCACGCTGTGGCTACAGCCTGCGGACAGCGCATGCGCACAGGTGCTGTTCAGCGGGCACGAGCGCAACGTCTAGACAGCTCGTTGTTTTTACAGCTGCTAGTTCTGGTACGTCTCCTACGCTCGCTGAGCCTCCTCCCTTTCATGGGAAGCCCCCCTTGGTTCACACGCAGTGTGGAGGCGGTAGGGGCAGAGGAATACGGGTTATTCCTGGACGGTCTTCCTCAGCTGTCGGCTCGCCCTCTCTCCGACCGCTATGCGTGTTGGCAAGAGCGGTGCGTTCTGCCATCGTGGTTGGACACCACGTTGAGATGGGGCCATCCCATACAGTTCAAGCGTCGTCCCCCACCCTTTATGGGGTTGGTGGAGACCACGCTACGGGACCCGGCTGCGAGCACGGCTCTAGCAGCAGAGGTGGCACGTCTCTTGGTAAAGGGGGCCATCACTGTTGTTCCCCCCTACGAGTCTCACCTAGGGTTTTATTCCCGCTACTTCCTGGTTTCCAAGAAGTCAGGGGAAAAGAGACCTATTCTGGATCTTCGTGTGTTCAACAGATTCGTTGCCACGAGGAAGTTCAGAATGCTCACTGTCGGAGCGTTGTTCCGGTGTGTGAGAGAGGGCGATTGGTTCACATCCCTGGATCTCAAGGATGCTTACTTCCATGTCCCTGTTCAGCAGGCGCACAGGAAGTTTCTCCGCTTTGCCTTTATGGGGATGGCGTACGAGTACCAGTGTCTGCCGTTCGGCTATTCACTGGCTCTGCGCACCTTCTCGAAGTGTGTGGAGACGGCGTTGGAACCGCTCAGGCGTCAGGGAAAGAGGATTCTCTTCTACCTAGACGATCTGCTTATTCTGAGCAACTCAGAAGAGACCGCGAGAAGGGACACCATCTCCCGTGATAAACCATCTCTCCTTCCTGGGTTTTGCCATCAACTGGGAGAAGAGCTCCCCGCTCCCCAGCCGGCAGACAGTCTACTTGGGGCTTTGCCTAGACTCAGCCACCATGACTGCGATGCTTTCGCCTCCTCGGCGAGACGCCATCCTGTCGGCGCTCTCCCGTTTTCACGTTCGCAGAAACGTGACCGCACTGTCCACCATGCGCCTGTTAGGGCTGATGGCAGCTGCCCACCCCGTGGTCCCCCTGGGTCTGCTTTTTATGCGCAGACTCCAGCGGTGGTTTGCTCGCCAACGGTTGGACCCCAGGCGACACAAGCTCAGGGTGCTCCTCGTTCCCCGTTCGGTGTCGCCAGACCTGGAATATTGGAAAGGACCCTCCGCCCTTCTCAGGGGTGTTCCCCTGGGCAGGGTGGCGTCATACGTAGTGGTCTTCACGGACGCCTCGTTGACGGGTTGGGGAGGAACATGCCTCTCTCACTCGGTCGGAGACGAGTGGCGCACGCCCCCCACAGCACACATAAATGTGTTGGAGCTCGACGCTGTGAGGAAAGTGCTGTTACATTTCTTTCACCTGGTGCGCGGCCGCCACGTTCTGATCAGGACAGACAGCGTGTCGGCGGCGGTGTACATCAACAGACAGGGGGGAGTCCGCTCCCCTGCTCTCCACCGAAAGGCGGTCGAGCTCTGGCTTTGGGCTCATCAGTATCTCCTCAGTCTGAGAGCCCTGCATATCGCGGGCGCCCAGAACTTTGGGGCGGACCTCATGTCTCGAGGCGGTCCCCGCCGAGACGAGTGGCGGTTACATCCCGACATTGTCAGACTGATCTGGCAGAGGTTCGGGACAGCGCAGGTGGACCTCTTCGCGTCCAGGGAGAACACGCACTGCAGGTGGTGGTTCTCCCTCAGCCCTCGGGATCTTCCCCCGTTGGGGGTGGATGCGTTGGCACACACACCTTGGCCGCGGGCTCTCTTATATGCGTTTCCCCCACTCCAGTTGATCCTTCCTCTTCTGGAACGGGTCAGACAGGAGAGACTGTCCCTGATATTAGTGGCCCCGGAGAACCGTTCAGCTCTGTGGTTTCCAGAGCTGGCCGCGCTCTCGCGGTCGGCGCCTTGGCCAGTACCGTTCAGGCCGGATGCGCTTTCACAGGCCCACGGGACGGTGCACCACCCGCCCGATGTCTCGGGACGGCTGTTGGTTTGGCTCTTGAGAGGTTGATCCTGCAGGGCAAAGGTTTGCCTGAGACGGTTATCAACACTATTCAGAGTGCTCGTGCGCCTTCTACTTCTTCCCTCTATGCGGCGAAGTGGTGCGCCTTCTCTAATTGGTGTGAGACGAACCACGCTGTCCCATCTCAATGCGAGGTGGGAAGCGTGCTTTCGTTTCTGCAAAACTTATTGGAAAAAGGTTTGGCCTTCTCCACTATCAAGGTCTATGCGGCAGCCGTTTCGGCTGGCCATGCAGGCTGTGATGGTGGACCGATCTTCAGCCATCCACTGGTCATGAGATTCTTGCGTGGGGCTAGACGGGTTAGGCCTGTTTCACGCGTGCTTACACCACGCTGGGATCTCCCCACCGTGTTGCGCGGATTGTCCAGGGATCCTTTCGAGCCTCTTTCTCAGGCCCCTTTGGATGCCCTGTCATTTAAGACGGCGCTCTTGTTGGCCTTGGTTTCTGCCAAGCGGGCCGGTGAGCTAACCGCTCTGTCTGTCAGCCCGAGTTGCTTGTTGCTAAACGAGGACAGCTCCTTCGCGTTGCTCAGACCTAAACCTGCGTTCCTCCCGAAGAACATTAATAGTTATTTTCGGTCGAGGGATATTGTGCTTAAGGCTTTTCACCCCCCGCCTCATTCTAGTGAGGCGGAGGCGGAGTTGCATCTCCTGTGCCCGGTTCGGGCGTTGGCTATGTACGTGAATCGCTCGGCCGCGTTCCGCTCCACACAACAGTTGTTTGTGTGTTATAGCGACGCTAGCAGGGGCCGCGCTCTCTCTAAGCAGCAGTTTTCTCGCTGGGTATGTGAGGGTGTTTGCCTAGCCTACTCTCGGCAGGGCTTTGCGCCACCGTTGGGCGTTAAAGCTCACTCCACACGGAGCGTGGCCGCTTCAACGGCTCTACTCAAGGGCGTTTCGGTGGAAGACATCTGCGCGAATGCGTCTTGGTCTTCCCCCGGCCCCTTTGTCCGTTTTTACATGTTAGACATGTCCAGGGGCTCACTCGGCAACTCTGTGCTGGAGTCCGGGACCCCTTTTACGGTTTAAGAATATAGACATGTTCTTTAAAGCGGCGTGGTTGGATTTCCTCTCGCCGGCTGGCGAGTTGGACTTGATTACCAGTCTTACTCTCCCACCTTTTTTCAAATGAAAAACAGGCTAGGGGGTTTTCTATTGGCTCGCCAATTGTCTGGTGGTTTTGTTTACCAGTGTGGCACTCCCGCCGTTTTCTTCAAATAAGAAACGGCCGAGAGAGTCCCATTATTGGAGAGCCGGATTCCGTAGCTCCGCCCCCGGTGGTAGCGGACCTAATGGAAACCGTGTTGCTCTGGTTTTTCTTTTCCTTTTCATGGGTTCCATGAAGCACGGATTAGAGCCGGAGTCTTTACAGACTCACTTTTTTCTCCCTTGATCATTGCCTTCCTTGATCTAGGAGGAATTCGTTTTTTATTAAGCTGTTGTGTTTTACACTTCCTTGGCTTTTTGAGTCTTAATGTGCTCTGGTGACTTAGGTCGTTTTGACTGGGGTCCAGCAGGAGTACATTGATCGGGCTCCGCTCGCAGCTTCACCTTAGCCCATAAGGCGAAGCCTAGACGGCGTAGCCTACATGAAATAGAACGATAGTTATGTTATTATAACTCTAGTTCTATGATTGTAGGCGTAGCCGTCTAGTTTCCCACCTGCTTTACCCTCCAAATGCTGAAAGAAAAGCGTGGAGGATGAGCGACGGTATACACCGCGTTACCTACATGCCCACTACCTCCGTCAGTCAACGGACGTGGGAAGACGTGGCTGACTGACGCCTCGTGCCCACTGCACCGTCAGTCAACGGACGTGGGAAGGCGTGGCTGACTGATGGGGGAGTAGTCTTTGCAGAGGCATCCGTCAGCCAATCAAATCGCTTCGCCGGGTTCTTCCCGCTTCTTCCTGCTTGTTGCGATGCAAGATGACCCGCTTTCCCACTTTCCAGTATCGTCAGAGCCCGAGTCGCGTCACAGTGCTTAAATTTGCATACGTGATCTGATTGGATGACGGATCCGTCGCTGTCGAAAAAGTTGAACATTTTTCAACTTCTTGACTGAGCCGAAGGCTCCAACGGAACGGACGGATCCACAATGCATTGCGCGTTCGTCCCCATTCAAAGTCAATGGGGATCAGTCAACGGACGGAGGTAGTGGGCACGGGGCGTTATATAGACACGATACCGTGGGAAATGTGGGCGTTGCCCAAGCTGATAGGTGCATAGTTTGAATTTTCAGCGCGCGCACGGGACAAGCCCATAAGGCGAAGCCTAGACGGCTACGCCTACAATCATAGAACTAGAGTTATAATAACATAACTATCGTTTGTGGTCACCGTATGGCGGCGGCCCCGGAAACGAAACTCTCGAGATTCACGTGAAACTTTTAAGTGGTCCATTCACTCGCTGGCAGGCAGGATGAAAGAATTCGAATTTCACAATCTAGCCCACCGTTTTGCTCTTCTATCACGTAGTCCCTGGGGTGCAGATGTTGTCAACTTGCTTACTACTCCTGGCTTAAAACGAAAGCACTTGACACGGCGACATTTTTTAAACATCTAAAAGATAAAAGTGTGTTTGAAAAGAGACACTTTAATGGCTGGAGATTCTACCTAGCGCGACTTTAAAAAAACAGGCTATTTTTGTAGGGTTATACAATCAAAAAACAACATTGCACAAAGAGATGGATTACAGTGATCAAGTGTGGATATGATGACATACGAGTTTAGCAAAAAACATTAAGAAATCAAGTTAATGAGAAATAATACAAATATAAAGCGCATGACTATCTTGCACGCTTTTCCAAAATGGTAACAGGTTATTGTGACCTGGAAAAAACGAGGAATCAAATTTATTTTGCTTTATTTTACTACATCAACTCACTAGCTGTGCGTGCTGAGTTTCCAGATGAATTATATATTTGTAAAATAAGCTACATACAAGGTCAATATTCCTAGAGTTTATTATGTCTGTATTTGCAGAGGTGTGGAATGCGTGTGATGCCAACGCAACGTAACATTGAAAAAGAAAAAAACATGAAATGAAAAAGATAAAAGTGTGTGAGGCAGAAGAAGAACAGAGGCATAGAGACAGATGAAAGTGAACGAATAGAAAATCGTGTCACCAACAGTAAAATGTTGGATAGCAGGCGAGATAAGTGGAACCAGAGAGTGAGAGACAGAGGAAGGGGGCTGGAGCCCAGGACCGAGAGACAACGAGAGAGGGGTGGGGGGGGGGGGGGGGGGGGGGGAGATAGATAGAGAGAGAGATTGGCAACGAGAAAAAGAGGAGAGCGAGAAATCCCGATAAGAGGGTGCATTAGTAGGCTACGAGAGAGAGGACAGTGGTAGTACAAAAAACAGAGGAGGATAGAGCATGGCTGTACTGAGGTGAGAGTGGGAGACGAAGACATGGTAAAAAAAAGTAAAGACAGAAAAAGGAGTGCACATGGCGCGACCGACAAAGGGTTAGAGTGCCCCCTCATGGCCTGTAGATACGGCATTCCTAGGAGCGCCATCATTATGATCCATTGCAGAGCATACTGCCTGTTGTAAATTGAAACAGTTTCCCGACGGCGCCCCCCCCCCCCCCCCTCGCGGTGTACGTTTTTTTTTAATAGATCAATACTTCTCACCGTGTAACAGGGCACATAGCGCTGTGTCGAAGCGACCGGCTGTGTGGGTCTGTGTCTGCTGAAGGAGACCACATACCTTCAAGGTCAATTATCCCATTGCAA
>NC_082391.1:15485651-15490651 GCF_031168955.1 Gadus macrocephalus | reverse complement strand
GAACCAGGGGGGCTGTGGAAACATGCTGTCGTACAAAGGCTATAGGCCAGGGTGTGACACTTGCCTTGTCACTCTCTGACTAAATGCTATTAAAAAAATAAAAAAACGGGTTGAATTTGGCTCAAACCATATATAGCACATGGTGTTCCTCAAAGGCATCCCAGTTGTTTTGTTTTTTCTCTATTCAAGGTTATGAAGGCTGATAAACAAAGGCATTTCCAAAGGATAACACCGCTCTTATAAAAAAAAGCTCTTTATATGATGATAGGGGCTTTGAATAAACTCTGGGGTCAGAATAGAGAGTGAGTAAAAAGACATTACTCATCTAAGTGGGGACTTTCACAAGGTTAAGTACTGGGGATAACATATGCAGAGGAATACTTACAGCACCATCAACCAAGGGTTCCATGCCCCCAACCTTAACATTTATCCAAAAATAACAAATAAAAAACACTAAATATGGCTGTTTACTACATCTCATCTTATCTCAAACTGAAAACGCAGTATAAATAAAAATGAGAGCAAAAGTAAATTGAACCCCTTCCAATATTTCTGCAAGGAAAGTTCAACAAAAATAAGCCACTCCCATATGTGAAATCACTCTTTAACAGTCGAGTACACAGCCTGCAAAAATAAACTATCAATAGTTGCGTGTAAATGCCCGTAAAGATATTTTGAAGCTCAGTTGATAATTACCAAAAGGCTACCAAAAGGCAAAAAGGCTCAGTGAAGCAGAACCTATGTACTCAGGCAAAGATTCTGCATGGCTACAATCTAAAGAACGTGGATGAACATGAGCCCCCCACATTTTTATTTACACTGCATTTTTAGTTTGAGATAAGATTAAATGCAGTAAACAGCCATATTAAGTGTTTTTTATTTGTTATTTTTGGATAAATGTTAAGGTTAGGGGCATGGAACCCTTGGTTGATGGTGCTGCTATTAAAAAACATGCTATAGTTCAGCCCCTTATCAAAAAACACAACCTTGACCCCTCTGTTCTCTCCAGCTTTAGGCCCATTTCTAAGCTTCCCTTCCTTTCTAAAGTGTTAGAAAAAGTGGTTTTAGAACAACTGCAGCTACACCTGGATCTTAATGGCATGACAGAAAAGTTTCAGTCTGGGTTTAAATCACCCCACAGCACAGAAACTGCACTTTTAAAAATATTTAATGATCTTCTCTTAACCTCTTAAACTCAAGGTTCCCCAGATTTGGGAGGAACGTGATCACTCGCCCAGCAAAAGGCATACAACACTGCCCTTATTATGTAGAAATAGTCATATCAAATTAAACATGAGAAACTCCGCTACAAGCACATACAAGTCATTTTTACACACACCAAACACAACTCAAACACCAAGCATATTAATTAGACAAAATAGACAATTAAAAATAGGCTGGAGCGTAAGAAGTTAACCATTGACTCAGGGAGCTCTGCTACGCTCCTGCTTTTAGACTTGACTGCTGCCTTCGACACAGTCGATCACCAGATTATTTTATCTGGTGAACAGTTCCCGCTTGGAACTGTGTGTTGATATTACTGGAAATGTCCTAAATGGATCAAGTCGTATCTGTCAGAGAGAACTTTTTCTGTTCACCAAGGGCCAGTACCCCTCAACTGCAGCCCCACTAGCCTGTGGGGTCCCTCAAGGCTCTATTTTAGCTCCAATTCTTTTGTTTTCTATTTGCTTCCCCTAGGTTCCATTTTCACAACATTTCTTTACATTGTTTCGCAGATGACTTACAAGTCTACCTGCCGTTAAATTCAAATAAGGATTCAACAAATGCATTTTTAAATTGTCTGAAAGATATAAAAACCTGGTTGAACTTAATTTCCTAACACTAAACAATAAGAAAACTGAGATAATTGTTTTTGGTAAATCTGAACTACTAGATGCCATCGACAGTGTCCTTGGTCCCCTTGCCTCCTACAGCCACCCTTTTGTTAGAAACCTCAGAGTTATTTTTGACAATTGTTTTAAATTTGACAACCAAATATGCTCAGTCATCAAGACAAGCTTCTTCCAGCTGCGACTCCTAGCTAAAGTAAAGCATTATCTCCCTCCAAAGGACTTTGAGAGAGTCATTCACTTCATCACTTGTTTATTATGTCCCGTTTAGATTACTGCAATTCTCTCTATTTTGGTGTGGACCAATGTCTGCTCCATCGCCTGCAGCTGGTACAAAATGCTGCTGCACGTCTCCTTACTGGGATAAGGCGATATGACCACATTGCCCATGTTCTGGCCTCTCTTCACTGGCTTCCTGTGGTTTTTAGAATCAAGTTCAAAATTCTCAATATATGTCAGAGTTGCTCTGCATTCAAGCTCCAGTTAGAGAATTACGCACAGCTCGGCAAGTGCTGCTCGATGTACCTAGATGAAGACTAAAGACAGAAGGTGACAGAGCCTTTTGCTGTGGCTGCTCCCAATCTCTGGAACAGTCTTCCCCTGAGTCTGAGAACTGCCCAGTCTATTGACCAGTTTAAAACGCTGCTAAAGACTCACTTTTTTGCATTGCCCTTTAACACAAATTAAGCTTTTTGTTTTGCTTTGTTGTTGTAGGCCTAACTTAGGCGTATTTGTTGTTTTGCATTGTATTTTTGTACAGCATTTTGGTCAACTATTGTTGTTTTTAAATGTGCTATATGAATAAACTTGACTTGCCTTGACTTGACATTTTGATTATATGATCCATTTCACAATGAATATGTATATCATATAATAATAAAATGTTTCAAATATATATATATATCAAACATATGTATCATGTTCTCTGTCATTTAATCATGATTACATCTATTTGTATCTTGTGCTATTATCAGACACCTAATCATACATCGAGTAGTACGGATCAGCGTGACATGGAGTGTGGCAAAGGGGTTCCCACCGTAATTCCTATCATTTCACACCAAGTTACTGGCATTTAGAATATTTATCTGAACAGAATGAAAGCCCCAGCAGTCTCTGTCTGCCTTGCGGACACCTGACCTTTCATTTACATTATTTATTTCCTATATGCTACGAGTGCAGAACTGCATCTGAAGTCGTTGATGTCAATTTAAGCCTGGAAAGGTCAAAGTTCAGTCGAGGATGGCAATTACGATTAGATATTATGGAGACCAAATTAATGTGAGGTTTCTCGGTAGACAAAGCAGGTTATATTTTTATTACTAACGTTAAAGAGGGAATAAGATATCAGGACGAATGAATGAAAATCTCAGAACAATAAAAGTTTTAAGAAGCCGAGTATAACAGCTCATTAACTAATATAGGATGAGTGGGGAATAAAATAACCCTAGTTTCAGTGTGGCTTTTCCTTTGGCTCGCTTTCAGACTTTCAGTTTTACTGGCATCTGATGAACTGTTGTACGCCTTACACTTAACATTGCATTGTTTCAGAAGCCGTCGTTTCATGGTACTTGAGTTAAAAATACTCTCAAGATAGAAATGATTTCCAGTCTAGTTGAATGCAACACCTAACACGGTTAACAGAGGGTCTACTTTCTATGTCTCACTGCCACCATAAGCACCACAAGAGCTCTCTTCTGGGGGCCCTGGTACATCATCGGTGCCCTACAGGGCTGCCATCAGGGGCCAAGTACATGCCAATCAGTGGCTGTTCTGCACTGCTGCCTCAATTTACTTTCTCTCACAAGGCCAAGGCAAATGTTGAAATGTGATGTTCTTTCTGAATTAGAACTTTAATATGATATCATCACAATATGTTACATATAAGATATGTATTCAGTATATTTATAGCATGCATTAGCATTTCCTTATTCTACATGATTAATCTTGAATATTGTGCAGTGTTTGTTTTGCTCTATTTAGTTTGTAAGTATCACTGGTTCTTATTGTTGGATTAACAAAAAGCTGAATATATTAATCAACGGAAAGTGAGAAGTGTGTCATTATTTTTGAAGGTATTAAATGTCCAGGGTGAAAAATACACTACAGAACTGCTGAAGGAAATATCGGATTGTTTAAGGTTGAATACACTTTTGTAGTACCACCTGACTGTAGGCTTTTTACAACCAATGCAATTACTGATTAGACTGCACTGATAAAGTGTCACCCATTTTGCACTAATTTAGATGGATCAGAAAATAGTTTGCAAAATGTGTTGTACAATAAAACGAGTCATTGATTTGTTGTTGTTTCATATATCACTGACTTACAAGCACTTCTAAATAAAATAAAAAAGCAATCATGCAATTGTATCGGGTTGAATTTGGAAAACCCCAGTCCTACAGGTTAGTTAAAATTCAATAAACACATGTGAATAATTACACAATTTGTTATTCTCGTATTAAAAACAACTGGGCTTTGACTAAGAAGCCTTTTGTTCAGTCAGAAAAAAGTCCTCATTTATACATTGTGGATATCTACACGACACACACTCTTGCGTTTCCACTCATGCAGTCATTTTGTTTTGCAGACCTACCTTGAGGCTAAACGTGTCAACGACTGTCAAAACAGCACTACTAAAGCCAAGCTTTCCTGCAAAGCTGGGCTTTATGATTGGTAGAAATGGCCTGAAAGCTTCGTACCTAATCAGTGGGGAATACATCTGAACTGCACGAGTTGTTTTGGTCAAAGTCTCTTTTAATGATAACCAACAACATTGTATGGATGCACATGCCTTTATATAACAACTCAAAGGAAACAAACATCTACATTTCAAAGGAAACATTAAAATATTATGTAATAATGATAATAATGTGTTGGCACAAAGAAAGAATTTGATCCGAAAGAGTTGAAAATAAGGTGCATCACTGAAGAAAATAAATTGGAATGGGATCATATAGATCCCAAAGATTAGAACGAGTCTGAGTAAACTAATATTAAAAGTTCATTACGTATTTATTGATCTACAGTCGTGTTCCATATCATCCATGCATTCTCGCAATATGGCTGCCACCATAAAATCAAAACCACTGCCTCGGCAAGACAACAGGCAGAATATATTACAGGATATGAACTACACACGAACACATT
>NC_082391.1:15450651-15480651 GCF_031168955.1 Gadus macrocephalus | reverse complement strand
CCTTTATGAATACCGACATAAACACAAACACAAACACAAACACTGAGTCACAGACACAAACAACTCCCCCACCTCCCCCACCCCCCCCCACACACACACACACACACACACACACACACACACACACACACACACACACACACACACACACACACACACACACACACACACACACACACACACACACACACACACACACACACACACACACACACACACACTACAAAGATAGCACCCACAGCAGGGGAGCTGGCATGTCACGATGGTGAAACTATGAGTGGAGAGAGAGAGACAGACAGAGAGAGAGACAGAGAGAGAGACAGCGAGAGAGACAGCGAGACAGAGAGAGAGAGACAGAGAGACAGATAGAGAGACAGAAAGAGAGAGGACAGTGACTGATAGATGGACAGAGAGAGACGGAAAGAGACAGAGACAGAGAGAGAGAGCTCTCCTACTGCTACTCAGATGAGAGACATCCCAGACAGCTCTTCATCGTGATCCCAACCCAGTTGTCATATATTAGCAGGGAATGACCTAGCACCACTGAAGCCCTCCAAGTCATCCAGGCTGAGCTGAGGACCCTGGTGCCCCAACCAGTGGCGCTGTGCTGGGTTGAACACCACCAACACACCCACTCCCTCTCGAGTCCTCCCCGGGTCAAGCTTGATAGAATGACTCTGCTGTCGATTGCCAGTTGTTCAGAGTCCTACCTATTAGTACTGAGATGAGGCTGGAAGCCTTCCCGACACCCACAACGTGTGGGTTCTCCCTGGGTTGACTTGTCTGTATCCTGCCAGCTTTTGGAGGGTGGAAGAGGGATGTGGCACCTCGGCCCTCCCAGGGTGCCTGTCTCGACCGGCAGAAACAGGTGTACGCAGGGGGATGCGCGTGAGGAATCAGCTCTTCAGCCCCAGTGACTGACTGCTCTTATTCGCGATGGAGACGGCTCCCCTGGCAGAGTACCCAGCGAGCACACACTGTGCAGCGGCTCAGATGAACGCGCACACAAGCGCACACAAGCGCACACAAGCGCACACAAGCGCAAGCATGCGCACACATACACACAGACTTTCACACACACAGACTTTCACACACACACACACACACACACACACACACACACACACACACACACACACACACACACACACACACACACACACACACACACACAAACGCCATTACATGAACACACACAAGTCAATATTTCCTCAATGCTATCAGCACAATATAATCTCCAATTATGAGCCACCGTGAAGATAAAGACTTCCATCCATGAAAGATACGGCCTTGCCTGATACTATCTGTTGTTGGGCCGAGTCCTGAGCCACCCAACCCCCATCCACTCCATTCCCAGCAGCCCACCTTCCCGGTCAACAGCAGCCCCGGTGCAGGCCACTGTGTCCGGGTGCCCACTGTCCCGATTGTGGCTCCTACGCTCGGCGGGGCGAGAAGGTTCAGCCAGACGGAGCAGCCGCCCAACCGCCAGCGCAATCAAGGCCAGAGGACGGGAATAGGTTGAGCAGGGACTAGGCTGAGGAGAAGGAGGGAGCAGGATGTGACGTGAGCATGTGTGGATGCTTGTTTTGCTTTTTTTGCTTTTTGCTTTTATGAATTGCTCGTAAGACGAACAGAACAGCAGCAAACTGAAGGATTTCCTCCGACACCTCCACACCCTTTGCCGCCACCGCCACCACCACCACCACCAACACCACCACCATTGGCACCACCATGAACACTACCCCCCTCACCGCCACCATCAACACCACCCCCACCACCACCTCTACAGCTACCATCATTACACCCACCCCCCGGCCAGCAAGAGTGAAAATGGGTGAGGGAGGAAAGCCCAGGGGAGGATCTGACTGCTTCTAGCAGGGGGAACAGGGGAGCAGGGCTTGCCACGGCTGTGCAAACATAGCTTTCATCTCTGAAGGGAAGGGAAGAGGCAGAGTAATGCATATGCCTAACAACACTGCCCCTCCTACCACACACACACACACACACCGAGAGTCACACACTAGCACACACAAACACACAAACATTGAGACTCAAACACACACACACACACATATGCAGACGCAAAGCTCTCACACACAGACACAGACACACACACACGGACACACAAACACACACACACAAACTCACTTGCAAAAAGCACGTGAAGAATCCTTTCCCAGCATATAACCTTATTGCTAGTGTCTTGTTATGATTATTTTCCGCTCAGGGTCTGTAGCCATCCGTCTCCAAATCGAACTATCCTCATCTTTTCAATTATTATTTTTTGTTAGATGTTTGTGTTGCTCATGTCGCTGCCGCCCTGTGCATGATGCTAAATTAAAGCAAGGCTAATTCCGGCGACAAAAGACAAGCAATTCACGGTGTATGTAGAGGGGGCCAAAAGATGGGCCCGCTCTGAGTTCATGTGTATTAACAGGAAGGGAATAAGGTTTTCTGGCAGAAGCGCCTGGGCTGTTGACGGGGAGTGAATGACAGGCCTGATGTGAATGACAGAGTGTGATGTGAATGACAGGGTGTAAATGAGGGTCCCCGGACGCGAGGGGAGCTGAAGGGTAGCCTCCCAACTCCTCCTGCCACATGTCCCCAGGAAACCAATTACTTCTGTGTCCAAGGTAACCGCGCCGCCTAATATGGTTTAACTTTTATCTGTGCACGGCCCAGGGATTTTTATTTATATGCCCTCTTTTTTTCCCTTGGAAAGTCGTGTTTCGTTTCATAAAAAAAAAAGGAAAACGAATCGTCTGTCGCGTCATAAAATAAGTATCATGACGCTTTTTATGGATTTTATTTAGATGGAAATCGGGATGAAAACAGACCAGGAGGGCCGGGCGATTTAGGCGCCGCTGTATAATACTAATGTTTGGAAAGAGGTCTGTCAGGGTGGTATTGGCTTTAGGAAGAACTTGGCAAACCGCTTTGCAAAGTTAAGCAACTTACGTCACGTGGTAAAGACACACAAAGATGATATCGCCTTAAAGCCTTTAAACAGACATGGAGGGTTTGTATGGCCTTCCGTTGAACCTAGTTTAGTATTCGGTTGAAGCAGTGAATTCTAAACGCTTTGCTTTGATATTGTAATAGTGTATGTTCTTCGTCAAGTCCCATTAAACGACGCTAAAAAGCTCAAAATACATCAGTCTACGTGGAGTATAAATGTGATCGTGCACTTTTGAGGTGAGGGAGTTTTTGAACGCTACTTTAGTCAAAGACACACCCTATGGTGGTCATCACACGTTATGATGGTTATCAGCCTTGTGAGACCATCCAGGTGTTCAAGTTGACCAATAGACTATCAGTCTGGCCATGGCTGGGCAGCCACTCATTTCTACATGTTTGCCAAATGGCATTGTTAAAAACCCTACAGACTATCAGATTAAATAACTAAGTGATGCCAGGGGTGTTAATGGCAAGGTGTGGGCGCTGCCAAATAAAATGTGCTTTTTTTGTTATTAGGCTACACTTGTTTGGGGCTTTTCAAATATCTCTTTGTAAAGTATAATTTTTTATGAAATCGGGGAAGGGAAAAACGACTAACCTGTATTTGACCCTTATCTTTTTATCCAATAACAGTGTGGGCCAGCCGTTTCCATTCCCACTGGCCAGGCAGAGATTTAGGCTGTTTACAGTAACCTTGGCAGACATAAGAAACCCGGTTCAACTACTTTTGAAGGAATTTCCTCTGAAGAACAGGAGGCATTCAGGCATATCATATATTGTTATGTAGGGAGATTAAAATGTGTTTTTTTGCTGGGTGAGGTGTTGTCGATTTCAGCCGTAATAACCCGTTTACTTATTGTTTATAAGTCCTTGCTTATAGTGATAAACGATATGTAGGCCTAATTGCACTGACCATGATTTTGACTTTAATAATCCAATAGTCGTACTTCCAAGAAAAGTTGTCGAGGTGTTATGTTTGGATCAGTTATTTCAACAGTTTGTGATATCTGATATAATAAACCCAGAATCCTCTTGGGGGACTTTACTTGATATTTTCATTTGGTGTCAGAGTTGTCGCTGTAATCTCACCCTGTTGTCTCGTCGTGGTCTCTTGTTAAATTGAAGCCACTGGTAGCCATCCCTGAGCCCACTGCCTAACCCCTAGCTGCTCCTGAACAACATGTGTCTGAAACGGTCTGGTGAATCCCACTGCAAGTTATGGATAAAAGTTCTGCTCAAAGAGTGAAGAGTATAAGTATAGTACGAGTATGAGTCAACGAGGAAGCAGTAAGCAGATGCTTTCATTCAAAGTGGCTCAAATTGAAGTGAGCTAAGGGACATCAGGTTTAGCTCTTAAGAACAACAAGTGAAAAGAATAGCCTTGGAAGATGCACATCCATGAAGTCAAAGACAGCTCTCTCTGTAGTTTGGAGGCCCTTGTAGGATCCGTTGGGTGGCATTGATTTTTTAAGTTGCATTGTAGCAAATCGAATGCATGCACTTTTCTTTATAAACACCACTTTGCAAATATTGGCCGATAAAAATACCGCAATAATAGATTACTTCAAGGAGTGGAGTGCTCTGAATGAAGAATATCTACATTTCTCCTTATTTTCCCTCCCTGAATGGGACGGCTAATCATGCTAAGGGAAAGTCCTTCTCTTCTGTGTGGAGGAAATAGCGTCAGATGGAGCTTGTAAGTGCCCCACATAATGACATGTTTTCACCGCGGCACTTTGCCGTTTGTTTTGGACTTAAAAGGTTGAAAGGAGATTGAAAAACAAACAATATCCTCCACACCGCCAACACAGCACCAGAGGGTTCACTATATCCACATGTGAACCTTAATGATATATTGATTATTTATGTTATTGATTCATTCTTTGATTTAGTCCATTTATTTTTACGTAAATCTCACTTTTTATAATGGAAATTCCATGATTTGACATCATTAATTTTCATTAGTATGGCATTTTGAATCCAATTTGTTACATTAAAAAAAGATTAAAGAAATATTGTGCAAAAACAACTGCAAACCACCATCAACAAAACATTAGAAAAAAACAATATCGGAATTGATTGTCTACAAAGCCCGCTAATTTGAAATATTCGGGCTTTGTTCCTCTGCCGGCTGGTCATCTGTATTTCTCTGTCTCTCTTGATCAAGAATGACAGAGTGATCTCTTTGGATGCTAATGCTAATTATACACCGGTCGCCGTTGCAAAACTGACGAGAGCTTAGGGCACACCAAACACAATCAAAGCAGCAAAGCGGACGCATAGCTCCAGGAAAGCCAGGGCCGGGCCCCACGTTCTGCCGCCCGCACCCCGGCAACGCCACACAAACCAACTGGCCACTTGTGGACGCCGCGTAGCTGCATCATAGCCTGTCAACAATCTCGTCTGAATTATGCACGGCGTGGGTAAACAACAGACTGAGGGACACAAATTGGCTGAACACCAGCTGTCTAATTAGCTTTGTGCTGCTCTTGAAAGCAAACAAACAGTGAAAATGGGACGTCTGAAAGCCGGCCACGAAGCGAACCACTCCGACTGTCGTGTGTCCCCCGCCCGTCCCCCGCCTCTCACCCCCAACTCAACCCCCCTCTGGGTGGGGATCCGGGGGAACTCTGGTGCTGTGCTGGCGGAGCGGAGGTGAAGTTTGAAACTGGAGAGCGAGATTAGATCACACGGCAGGTCCCCAGAAGGCTGCCACTTGGTTATTTTGGAAACACTGTAAAGACTCACAAGAGGCCGGGATAGAATTTACATTTTAATGAAGTCTTAGCTGATTGCTATTACGCAAAGTCTCTCACAGCTGCCTGGTGGAGGCTTATGAGGAACGCACAGGCAAGCGCACACTACACACGGGCGAAGTCTGTCCCAATCACACACAAGCACACGCAAACACACACAAGCTAACAGACGCTAACGCACACTCCAACACACACACACACACACACACACACTTGCACACTCAAGCTTGCACTGCTTGCAGACACACAAACACACACAGATGCACAAGCAGACACACACGGACATCCACAATCTCTCTCCCATACACACACGCACAAAAACACATACACACACAAACACACACAAAGACACACCTAAGCACAGGAATGGGAAAGATTTTGCCTGCCAAGAGGTTTTCGCTGGAGCAAAAGAAGCTGTCTCATACACACAGGAAGCTTGTTGAAGCCACAGTGGGGACCCAGAAGTGCTTTACCTGACAAACACGGCCCTATTCTGCCGCTGCTATGCTTTCTTTATGGCCACATTTCCTTAGCAAGCATGAGGGAATAGTGGGTGGGGGAAAAAGTGGAAGCTAACTATTTATTAAAACCATTTCTGTCCCTCAGCAACCCTGGGGGGGGGGGGAGGGGGGGGGGGGGGGAGGGGAGGGGGGGAGAGGAGGGGGTCGATGTGAAATGATGTGAAATCAGTTTCAAGGTAATCACAGCGGTGTCCGCCTCAAAAGAGCGAGCCGTGTTTGAATGCTTTTGTTGTCATCTTATTAGAAAAGACGGATAGAGACAGGGGGGGCCCCCTCTTTCCACCTCCGTCTCCGTCCCACACTGACAGCCAACCGGGAGCGAGAGGCATCGGCGCGACGAATGTGTTCCTGATAACTCGCCGCTGGGGTGATAGACTGCTCTCCGGCTCCGCGTCAACACCGCCGTCACACAGTCATCCGTCATTCAGAACCCGCGTGCGTCACGGGGGGACTTGAGACCCGACAACAGCCAACACCCCACGTCGGTTAGTTATGAGTCCTAACCATCAATTACATCACACGCGCGGCCGGCGTTGAGAGAAGAGGCCCCTGGGGACATCTGCGACGCGCTAAAAGCTAGCATTCATCCGTTCGTTCGGCCTGGACCCCCCCCCCCCCCCCCCCGACCACCACTCCCACCACCATCTCCCCCGCCACCGCCCTTTTAGACAACCTTCATTTCCTCCCTTTGTGAAAAATGGCAGGTGCTCTTGGGCACCTCCCAAGCACCTTATCTCTCTGCGGCGTCTCCGGTGTGGCCCTTATCGCCCGGGCCCCGATGGAGCTATCGCCAGGTATGGCGGCGGGGTTCAGCATGCGACCGCACAGGGAGGCAAAAGACCCCTTCGCCTGCTTTGACGCACAGCTGGCACATTCCCATGCGATAGCGCATGACACAGCGATATCACCCTCCCACCCGATAGCAAACAAGGGAAATACGGAGCCCAGTGGGGATTATTATCTGCCTTAATAAAAAGGGGCCGATCCGGGATAAGCCTGTGATATTTTTCTTCTTTTTTTTTGTGCCAAAACGCAAGCGGGTGGCTGGCTGGCGAGGTGTGTTGATGTTGTGGTTGGGGCTGTTGTTGAGGTGAATAAAGCCTGCCTCTTTTGTCCCCCCCTGGCCCTCGCTGCTCTGTGCCGGGTCTCTCCATTCATTCTCATTCTCTTACGGCCTGGCTTGTTTCTTTATGTTTGTCGATCTTTCATTCACGAGGGCTACAGTGTTCATTTACTTTATTGTCCTCTTAGACAAAAGAAAACGCTGAGGCCACAGTCCTGGGACAGGCTTTTCTCTCGGGAACAACACACACACACACAGACAGAGACGCACACCCACGCACGCACACACGCACGCGCGCAGGCCCGCACGCACACAGACGCAGAGACACAAACACACACACAGCCAGCGACACACAAAGCGGCAAAAATGGAAAGACAATGGCTTGCAAGACACACACAAACACACACACATCCAAGAAAATGAAAGGACAGAGAGAGAGACAGATTGGAAGTTAGAAAGAGTGATAAAGAGTGAGACAGACAGACAGACAGACAGACGGACGGACGGACGGACGGACGGACGGACGGACGGACGGACAGACAGACAGACAGACAGACAGACATCTCAGAGAGAATGAGAGAGAGTAAGAGGCACAGAAAGAGAGATCCTTGATGCTGGTACGAATTTAACAAAGGCGAATATCCTGGACACAGCTGGAGCACTTGAGATGCATTTTCACATGACAGAAAGAGCAGTGACTCCCAACCCTACATAGACATATGATGACATACACCCTTTTAACTATATATTTAGGCTTCAAAGTGTGGATTTCTTTGCAGGTTTGAGAAAAAAAAACGTTGCTGTGGGGGTTGACAAGAGATCCCATCGCTGATAAGCGCATAGGGGCGGCTGGCCCTGGTTGAAGCCCATGTGATAATGCTGCTCAGGTTTAGGTTAGGGTGAACCTCAGAGCCCAACGAGAACTGAATGCGTCACAGGGCAAAGGGTCACAGGCAAAACCAAATCATTTCAATTTGTTCTCTGGGCAAAACTAAATCATTTCAATTTGTTCTCTGCACTGTATTAAGTTAGGGGACAATAAGTGGACCTTTTTATCACAGCATATTGTGACTTGTGTGTCACCGGATAAAAACCTTGATATTTCCTTTCTCTCTTTTTAACTTGAATCCTTCTCCTCCTCCTCTTCCTCCTCCTCCACTCCATCTGCTCCCTCCATTTAATTTCCTCTCCTCTTCCTTCCCTATTCTTGGTCTCGTTTGAGGTTATCTCAAAGACCCTATCGCCATGGCAACGGTTATTCACATCATCGCCGCCCACCACATTGCAATTCTGTGCTTTATTTCGTGTGGCTTTCTTTCCATTGCAGGTTTATCCAAGCACCCATACCTTGTTACCTTGTTGGCAGGCAGGCATTTTACCTGTTGTGGTGAGGTGAGGGGAAGGGGGAGGGTATTTTTTTTTCTTCCGAGGGACATTACCATCTGTTGGATCAGGGTGTGTTTGCACAGAATGAAAGGGGAGGGGTAGAGGGGAAGGGGGTTGAGGGAGAGGGTGAGAAAGGCGGGGGTCGTTATTGAACAGCATCCGGCTGGGATGACTCATGACAAGGCAATCACATGCCAATAAAGAACTCAGTCCCCCCCCCACCCCCACCCTGCCGACTGGGTGTGTGAGGTCCAATCATATTTCAGCGCCTCTGTCTCAGCGCTAAGCTGTGTCAGGCACATCCATCTCCCCGTAGTTAGCAGGCGATCGGAGCCATCACCCGTCCTCAAATTGAATTAAAAAACTCATCATCGGGAAAAGTGCGGTCCGCCAATCGATCTAACAACTATCTGTGATGTACAAAATGGCAATATCGTCAGTCTGCTAATAATGGTTTGTGAAACAGCACTTTAAACACAAAGTATAACCGCGAGGGGAGGGAGGGCGAGGTGTTGTACAAGTGGTTTAATTGCGATGTGGTTAATTAAACAGGAGTGAAATGATTTCGGGCAAGCCACCAGAAGCTGCGTTTGCCTCGGCTCCTGCCATACAGTGCCATACGTCTCAGGACGGAAACCACCGTCTTCCAGTGCCAGACGAGCGAGTTCAGACTAATGGGAGAGAGGAAATATTGGCTACGAAAAAGTGTTACCCTTCAAAACTTGGAACTGCCTTTGCCTCCCTGTGGCCCTAATGAAGTTTTGTTCTTAGTTGCGAGACTTTTTAAGTCATCTACTGCGCCTTTAGCCAGAATTCCCTCGTGTCGCACACAGAGGATTTACATCATTGCCAAATAAGTATCAAGTGTTTTCCGAGGACCCCAGGTGTTGTTCTGTTGTATAGGTATGGATGTAGGGTTGGACAGTAAAGAACCGTTTGATAGCAAGATAATAATAATGGCGATCTGTAATTTTCACAAAATAAATTGTCCCTTGTTTTATATGAAATCGTCATTGCTGATTCTCAGAGCATATCCTCCTGCATCTAATCAATTAAAAACACAAAAATTGTTTTAACAAAATTAATATTTGCCGGGCCATGAAGTGTTTCCTAGCCTCACTCCTCCAGAAACAGAACTAGATTATCCTTCTGCTTATCACACTTCCATAAGTGTGACACCTGGGTTTGAGTGATGATAAAACACAATCTCTAAATGAATATGTCTGGCCCCCTCCACCAGAATTACACTTGTCTTGAGGTATCCTCCAGGCAGCTGCTTCATTCAGATTCCCTGGCCCTTGAACAATACATTGCTTGCCAGGAACTAGAATATAGAAATAAACAATTGGTCTACAGTTGTTGTCATCACTTCATGGCTTCTGTAGCTCTCTCATTGTTCTTCTCCATCTCTCGGTCTCACTCCCTCTCACTCCCTCTCTTTCCATCTCTCTCTCCATCTCTCTCTCTCTCTCTCTCTCTCTCTCTCTCTCTTTCCATCTCTCTCTCTCTCTCTCTCATAGAATGTGATATAACAGTGTATTTTAAGATGAGTATGTACTGCCCAGTTAGAAATCTGACAACTGACGGCTTCCAAAACAATCCATGGATTTAACATACAGTATTCACGTGCTTTCCTTTTGCTCCAGTCGAAGTACCGTTAAATCTGCAGTGTGCATAGCAATCCACATGAGGGCTGATATCCTTCGGTGTAAATTGAACAGAAAAATGTTTCTTCTCTGTGTACACATTAGATTTGAGCTTTGGGCCTTTGCCAAACACTAGTGAAAAAGCAAGCATACTTCCCTCTAAGGGATTCAGTGAGTAGTACATGACATTTTCAAAGTTTCCCCACCAAAATGCCACTATATGTGTAGCACCCTCTGAGGCATCAAGGATCCCACCTTAATAAATGAATACTACATATGAATAAATAATAGAAGTCTGAACTGAATTTTATGCAGAGCAAATTAACGGTTGTAGCACTTTTCCTTTCATCAAGTATTCCTACCGAGCAAGGGGATTTCTGTGGGGCTCTGTGATGTTTTCTCTCGAGTGCTTCCCTTCTTCGACGAAGGGGTTCAGAGGTCAGGCTACAAAGATGCAGCCAAAAGTAACACGATGTACGGGTATGCGGCTCTTTGTCTGAACACAGTGTGCGATGCCTTGCACCGACACTATCTCCAAACGGTGGCTTAGTTCATTTGCCTTTTTGTTTTGTGTGCTCCGTTTCAATTACAGCACCATGCCTTCCTGTACGGCAGAACTCATCCATTTTGCCAGAGATTTGCATCAAGTTTCATGGAGTTTGAACGGTACATAACCGCACCGAATGCCAATTCTAGTCAACATTGTTGCACGACACAGGGATCCTATAAGCCCTTGCATCAGAAAAAATAGATAATTTGTTGTATAGGAACACAGCAGATGATATTCCACGACAAGGAACACATTTCAATTAATGTAGCCGGTTTGGAAGACCTCAGAGAATAGTGTTCATGTGCTCTTTATTGTTTCTGTTTCCTTTTCCCTCATGTTTTACATAACAAGACTATTCCAGTCAAATTATTTCTTCAGACTCACAGCCATCAGTACCACGCCTTTATTGTGTAATGACCTTTTATTTTGAAACGAGAGGCTGGGCAGTACCGGACGATCCTCTTAGTTCCACTACATCCTCAATACCCCTATTGATCCTGTGGGCTCCATTATCTCATCCAGCAGTGTGAATCCCCCCCCCCACACACACACACACACACACACACACATACACAGATGAGGAGAACTCCACGTTATAACCACCCCACACACATTATGCCCACCGCACACACTTTATGACCACCACAGAGGTCATGGAGAGGAAGGCCCTAAATTCTGCCGACGGAGGCAACTTCCCCCCGCATTAATATGGATGAGTAGGGGTGGAGGGGGGTGGGTGGGGAGCAGGGGGGTCTAGGTCCTGGTTATCTGTGTCCATCATGGCACGAAGATGCCACGGTTAGATTCGAGAGTAACAGAGTTTGAGAGCCGAAAAGATCGGGTTAGAGCAACATTTCGAAAGTAAACAACGCAAAGGAACAGCCTCCTCCCTCTCTGCTCCCTCCCTCCCTCCCTCCCTCCCTCCCTCCCTCCCTTCACTTCTCCCCAATGGGAACGTGTCGCCTGTGATTGACAGGCAAGATGGATTCCCGGTTACAATCATGGAAGAGACGCCCCGATTAATCAGAAATTAACGGGGAGCTGTCTCAAATTGGAATTGTCTCATAAAGAGTGCCCGCAGTCCACTTGAAACTGATATTCTCCAAAAATAGCCCTTGAATGTGACCTACTCCACCTTTAAGAGTTTTGCTTGGTGGCACAAAGGGGGCATGTGGGGCATCACTGAACATTCACTCATGGCTCAAGCCAGGGGCCGTATTGACGGCCATGAGCGGTGTGTGTGTGTGACCAGGTGTGTGTGCATGGGTGTGTTTGTGTGTATGTGTGTGTGTGTTGCGGGGGGGGTCCCATCCAGAAAAAGGGGGCGCTGTAATTAAAGTGTATGGCGGAGTGCAAATGGCGCCGGCGGGCTCCTTGCCACGTCTCCTGTTGACTTTCATCCCCACGGCAGCGAAGGTCGCCGAAGGTGTTTAGAACAATCTCCACAAATTGTTGGGACTGGGAGGCTTGATAATCTCCAACAGTTTTAATGGATCCGGTATCTGTTTACCAAGTGGCTGCAGCGCACAAAGTCATTTGGCAATTGTTTTACCCCCTAACACAATAATAGGACCGGGATTGGCTTTCTGATTAATGACATCAGTGGTTAAGTTGATATATTCAATAAGAACGCCAACCTTGAGCCCCGAGGAATTATTATGCGTGTGCGCGCGGGCGCGCGTGTGTGTGTGTGTTTGTCGTGTGCGCGTACGGCTGTGTTTTGTGTGTAAATATACATCATCCAGAGGAGAAGAAAGAGAAAGAGAGGTGTGTGTGTGTTTGTTCTGGTGAACAAAATGCAGAACAACAAAGCGATTGTTCTGCAAGCGCCACCCCCCCCCCCCCCCCCCCCCCCCCCCCCCCCCCCTCCTTCCCTCCCTTCCCCACTAGCTTCCGTCCCTCGGAATTATTCGCAGACGCTTCCTTGTAATGCTGCTGCATAATGAACATGCAGACCCACAGCAGGTCGGGCGCTGGAGCAGGCTGTAAACCTCCTCAGTGACTCCTTTACTACTTTTTTCCTGCTGACTCAGGCAGGGGGAGAAAAAAGCGTCGCACATGACAATGCCAACCGGCGAGCCAGAGAGCGACTGACTGGACGTCCCCTTTAAGAACCGCGCGGCGGTTGTGCAGAGTTCCCTCCGCAGTGCACCCCGTCATGTGTGAGGAAGTCGTTGGCACGGTCCCAGGGCAGGCTGGCCTAGCGACCGGTGCATTTTGGCCAGGGGGGGGGGGGGGGGGGAGGGGGTTGGGGTGGGTGGGAGGGGGGAGGGACACTGGCCTGCCTGCCTCACAGCAGATCTGAAGGGGTTTTTTAATGGGTCATCTGGTCAACTCTTTTCCGGGCGTTTATGCTTGAGTGGATAGGGATGGACAAGCCCGCAGACGCCCCCCTCCCTCTGGAAGGGCTGCGGGGCGGAGCAGGGCTGCCTGCGTGTCAGCCCGGGTGGCGCCGCCCCCCTGGCTCACACCGGCTCAGACCGGCTCACACGGAGCCCGCCCGCCCCACCAGACAGCAGCCCTTCCACACGGGTCAGGTAGTTATCTCCATTAGCAGGACACAGGCCACTGCAGGAGACGGGCAGACTGGGAGACATACTGAGAGAGAGAGAGAGAGAGAGAGAGAGAGAGACACACACACACACACACACACACACACACACACACACACACACACACACACACACAGACAGACAGACAGACAGACAGACAGACAGACAGACAGACAGACAGACAGACAGACAGACAGACAGACAGACAGACAGACAGACAGACAGACAGACAGACAGACAGACAGACAGACAGACAGACAGACAGACAGACAGACAGACAGACAGACAGACAGACAGACAGACAGACAGACAGACAGACAGACAGACAGACAGACAGACAGACAGACAGACAGACAGACAGACAGACAGACAGACAGACAGACAGACAGACAGACAGACAGACAGACAGACAGACAGACAGACAGACAGACAGACAGACAGACAGACAGACAGACAGACAGACAGACAGACAGACAGACAGACAGACAGACAGACAGACAGACAGACAGACAGACAGACAGACAGACAGACAGACAGACAGACAGACAGACAGACAGACAGACAGACAGACAGACAGACAGTGTGAGCATGCTTGCTTAGAGAGAGAGAGATAGGGAGATCAGAAGTACATGGTACATGTGACAAGACCGTTTAACATGAAGTATACTGCTGGATACGAGTAGAAGCGAAAGTGAGCGGATGACAATCATGTAAAGACGCAGATGGCCCTTGCCAAAATAATCTCTGCTTCCCTCCGTCTTGGGTGACACATACCGATGGAGCAGTCAAGGGAGAGGAAGGAAAGAATTAGCAATACTTTCTTCTCGTAAGTACTTAACAGGCATAGCGTACAACTTGCTCTACCACATTGAAACTCGGATGCCATTTCCATATTCTCTCAGGAACTATTTAGGATGAGAACTCCTCCATTTTTCTTTTTGCTTTGCGATCTTAATTTCATTTCCACTCCGTCTATAATTGACTGTGATTTCCAAAGGCCTCTCTCATTGTATTTCCCAGGTGAAAGATTTCGTTGATTTCCCCCCCCCCCCCCCCAAGTTCTGTAAGTGTTCAGGCGAACAATGCGAACACAATTACAAGACTTGGCAACGAAACCCCCCCTCAAAGGCCTTGGCACCAAAAAACCTGTACAAATTGCAGAAGATAGAAGTGCAAACTCATTAGCCTGCTAGCTTTTCAATCAGCCAGGGCTTTTATACGGCATGCGTCTGGGGCTGCTACATCTCTCATCTGATGATCACAATTTCTAGGCCACTTCAAAGGAAAAACGCTGTTGCCTCCAAACCTTAGCGTCAACTAGTTCCGACATAGGGGTTTGTCAGGAGCACAGATGCTAGGAGAGGAGACACCTGGTATTTCGCAATACCAGGTGTCTCCCATCACCAGTTGAACGAAATCCATCCCTTTTGACTCTCACATTAGTTTAAAACTAACCGAAAATAGAGGGGTACCTTATTATACACGGTCATGGCTGTAGTTCCCAGGCTCTTGCTGTTAGGGTTGGAAGGTTTCCTATTGTGAATCAAAAGCCGTCGCCCACCTCGAAGCCAAACTGAAAGTGAGAAGGGAGTCCATCTGTGGCCGTCCACCATCGAGCTGATGAACAGCCGGGGGAGAATTCCCAACAGGCAGCTAACACTGCAACAAGAGAAGCTACCACCTCTGCATCTTCTCAGGAGATCAAGAGGGAGAGAGTGAGCGAGCTGGATGAGTGACACAGTTCTCACCTTGTTTCAGAGACTTAACTAACATCAAATTATTTTATGAGCTTTTTTTAAAAAGGCTACACTTTTCTTGGATAAATTCATTTTTTGTTAACTTTGCTTTTGGTTTTTGGATGATTGGACGTTGGTTTGAAAGCACATACAAAGACGGTGCAGCAAAAAGGAGTAATGTTTTACCTTGGGGCTTGGACGAAGCACTCCACTTTGTTTTGCAAACGCAGTCTGCTACTAGCTGATTCATGGAAAACAACTTATTACGACCCTCCAATGTAAAGTTAGGCTATTTCTATACCTTTCATAAACAATCTCGAAACACAAAACGGCTCTTCAACTCAAGCCTATAGTTTTGTTTATCAACGTGATTAGATTCAGCCGACATGCATATAAGCACATCTATCGCACCCCTGGGTGCACAGCACATAACCACCGCTCCCTGGGAGATGGCGTTCATTTGCAAGTCTATTGTTCCTTTTTTTGCCATCTTTTTTTCTCCAAACCGCTGCCTGCTGCAATAATGGTTTATGTGAGATGTGACACTATTAACCTATTAAGGATCATATCTCTGAATCCGCTCCCTTCATTTTCAGACACTCTTGTCATGTGCGTCGTCATCATCATCATCATGCTCGTCATTGTGATCGCGGTTTGCGTCGTGGAGACAAGGCGCCGCTGCGTGATGCCGCAGTGCCACCTGGCGGTGAAGATAGACACTGCGGCGTCGCTCGCCTCAGCTGTGGTGGCTTTGAAGGTCGATCAATTCCCCTTTCTTACATGCAACCCCTTCTCTGTAGTAGTGTTAGCGTATACCACATACCTCATATTGCCAAACAGCAACAGACTGGTAATATAATGCTAGTGGCTGATTTTAGCCGCGCACACACAGCGTTTTTTGACGCTGATACTGACAGGGAAGACAAGCAACACGCAAGCGGCACGTATTGCATAATATTTATTCATTAAACCAGAAAACATTTGTATGGGCAGCCATCCAGATGGATCGTGTGTGTGTGTGTGTGTGTGTGTGTGTGTGTGTGTGTGTGTGTGTGTGTGTGTGTGTGTGTGTGTGTGTGTGTGTGTGTGTGTGTGTGTGTGTGTGTGTGTGTGTGGGTGTGTGAGTGTGTGGCTGTGTGGGTGTGTGGGTGTGTGGGTGTGCGTGTGTGTGTGTAGTGGAGGGAGGGGAGAGAGTGAGACGGAAAGAAAGTGAGGGAGACAATAAAGTAGATTTACAAGCTTTGACAGAAAGCAGAAGCGAAAGGGGTTCTCCCCATAACATAATAACCAGCCTTGTCATTTGCTTCATTTGCCTTATTTTGGTGGTCTTCAGAGCGCTGAACCATTTGTATATGGTTAACTGTAATATGGATTTCCGTATACATAATGTGTTCATTTTGTGAAACATGGCTTTTGTTCCAGTGTGGTGTATACATATAGCGAGTTATACTAGTAAAGGTGAATTAAGGAGGCATGCAGGAAAAAAATAGAACCTCACTCCAATAACTTAGTGTTTTGAATCTGCATAATGCTTTTGATACTGATACATCCTTTATTATACCCAAACGACATTTCAGCTGCAAAAATACCAGACTACACAATATGTTTCACATAATATAGTGTGTGCTGCGCTTCAAAAATTGCATTATGCAACAAACATGGTATAGCAGTATCCAGGCGAGATAAATTAACATATGTTATCAAAGGGGCTGGATATCTGATGAAGTCAATGTGTGTAAACAGGCTTTCATTGGGACTTGCATATACATAAATAGATAAACATTGAATAAAAATGGAATACCGAGCCTGATAAAGTGTGTATCCCAGCAGGTAATGGGAATCATGTATGTGATCAAACCTGAGACATTGTAACAAATGATAGCATTCCTACTTCCTACTTCCCAATTCCCACTTCCATATATACGTGTGTGTATGTATATACATACATTACGTCAAATCATGCATCTGCTTTGTACATATATGCCTAACCATTGGGATGATTTGACAAACCCGTCAGTTTAGTGAAACGGCTCCAGCATAGTGCAAGTACAGTGTCGACTGTTTAGAAGTTGGAGCCTCACCCGTTTTTCTTAAACCCTCATGCATTATGCATTATGCTAATGAACTCCTATGCCAAAGCTGATGCTCAAACATTTGCATGAGCCTCTGATTGCAAGAAGGAGGGAAAAAACAAATCCAGAAAGTTCAGCCATTTGAAAAGGGGGGTGCAACAGACACACTGACGGACATACAGGCAGACAGACATGCAGACAGTGTGTGTGCGTGTGTGTGTGTGTGTGTGTGTGTGTGTGTGTGTGTGTGTGTGTGTGTGTGTGTGTGTGTGTGTGTGTGTGTGTGTGTGTGTGTGTGTGTGTGTGCCTGTGTGTGCGTGTGTGTGTGTGTGTGTGTGTGTGTGTGTGTGTGTGTGTGTGTGTGTGTGTGTGTGTGTGTGTGTGTGTGTGTGTGTGTGTGTGTGCCTGGGTGTGCCTGTGTGTGTGTGTGTGTGTGTGTGTGTGTGTGTGTGTGTGTGTGTGTGTGTGTGTGTGTGTGTGTGTGCGCGTGTGTGTGTCTGCGTTCGTGTGTCTGCGTTCGTGTGTGTATGTGTTTTTGCTTGCGAAAGTCATTGGAGAAAAATGTCTTGGCATCTACCACCGCCATAAATTCAGCTGGAGCTCAGCCCCGGTCTACGTCAAGATTTTATAACCCGGATTGATTGAAATTTTATAACGCTTGCTATGATTGAATGATTGAATGACTCGACTCAACGGATTTGGAGTAAAACCATCCAGTAGAAGCTGAGGCCGTTAAAAAGATGGATGACAGATATAGGTGTTGTTGTTGACCGGCGGTGCCTCCATCGACAACGACCAAGTGAAATGCGTGGGATCGCCGTCTGTCTGGGCAGAACTGCAGATCTGCCATAATGCAGATGATGGACGGAATCATAATGATAGAAAGCAGCATTGCTATCGAAATAAGAAATGACTTCTAGACCCGTTTATGTCCACAAGTACCCTTGTATAATAGGTGGCCCTGCTGCTAGACATCTGTCCTCTAAGTACTGTGCTGCCTATTTTGGCGCCTCCCATGGACATGATTGATGCACCGGGCGAGTTCAAAACGTTTAAACTGTCTAATGGCGCCTCGGTGCTCCGCATTCATGCAAGAGTGTGGAAAAAGGCACTTAACGTCTGAATGCTATTCCAGATACTTTGTAAGCATGCTGCTCTATGTACCAACACCTCTGATGCGATCGTTATTCAATAGCCCAAGGCTAAACAAGGTTGTACTATTACTGTAAATAGGGTACAATTTCAACTTTCATCAACTTTCAAGCAGCTAATGCATTTAACATACTTTGATACCATAACAAACTAAAGGGCCACAGATTGATATTGGGGATTCTGGCAACCCTGATTGTCGGCGGCTGGGATTTGCAAAGGAGACACTCCAAACAGGGGTGCGGTAAAACAAAAAACAACATAAGTTCTTCCTCTTATGGGGTAAAAAGGGGCCGTCTCCGGGTCCGGGCCGGCTGCTTGGACGGCGTCTCAATCGCTCCCGTCTTCTCCCATCAGTCCTGGGGGGAAGCGTATTGGCGTTGGTACGAGTTGGTACGTTCTCCCCCTGCCGCGTCTCTCCAACTCGGCTGTCTCTCCCGTCTGGTGCGTGTCCGGTCCTTAAGAGGCCTCTGGCGCCTCCCTCCCCCAGGTGATCCCAATGCCCGTGATTGTCCGGGTGCGCTTGATGCGCGCTCCCGCGCCGCCGCGCTGAACAGCACATACCTCCCTCGGACTACCTGTCCGCGGAGAGGGCGCTGTTCCCGGTGCTGGCGTGGTTCGCCCCCCCCCCCATAGAGCGGGGTTGCCACAGGATCCAGATGCAGAACCGCCTGTAGACACAGAGTTCAAAGATGTTTTATTAGTCCAAATGGAAAACTCTGCCACTCCAGTCCTGTGTAAGAGGCCGACGGGTTCTGGGGAGTTGGACTGTGGGTTTAGGCTCTCCCCAGACCTGCCTACCTGCGGGCCCATGTGGTGACGGCTGCCTGCCAGGTCGGGGCAGGCAGCCGGAGGGGTGGTGGGGGATTGGACCGGAGATGTCGATTCTCTCACTCCCCCCCCCCCACGCCCGAGGGCCTGGGGGTCCTGAACTGGGTCCAACACCCCTCACCCACAACACACTCCAGGGAGGAAATGACCCAATGGTCACTATCTCCTGCCACCAGTACCGGGAATGTGGAATGTGTTGGTTTGTGCTTTGTTGTTGATGATTGATATTGTTTGTTTACGGTTTGTTGGTACCTTATTGGTCTCCTTGAGGGAGGACATTTCCTCTCCATGCCAATACAGTTGATCTGTCTTTCTAGTGTTTGTTGTTGTCTTTAGGCTGGAGGTCATCGACGATGACCTCCAGCCTCATCTCTCCCATAGCCACAACAACAACTCCAGCTGGGATAGAGTCTCCGATGTCTCCCTTTGCGATTTTCCAGCCGAATTTAAGAAACTGGAATATGCTGGCATCAAACTTGCATCCGTGTCAATGATAGCATCGCCACGTCATGGCCGCAAGCTGCTATCACCCAGGAGGATGGCGCCCCACCCCCACCACCGTACTGATAGTAGTCCTGAGTATTACTGAGACAAAAAAGGGTTCAGCCGTAGACACAGTATAAAGGAAGTTTCTCATAATCTGCTGAACCCAAGGTTGCCTACGTCAAAGCAGGGCAACTTTCGCATTCATGCTGTAACCACTAAGAGAGTAAACAAAGGGAAACTTAGACACACTGCTAACCTCACAAATCTCATATCTATTGCCTCCAAACCAAAAACAACCTTAAAGACTATCAACAGCACCATCAGGATGGCTCTACTTAATGTGAGGTCTCTTAATAACAAATCATTTTTAGTTAATGATTTTATTAACACTTCTAAACTGGATTTTATGTTTTTAACTGAAACATGGCTGGAACAAAATAACAGTGCAACCGTTCTGATAGAGACAGCTCCTCCCAACTATAACTTTTTTGATGCATGTAGATCTGGAAAAAGAGGTGGAGGGGTTGCTGCTATATTTAAAAATGTATTTCAGGGGAAACAGATGTTATTTGGTGATTTTCCATCGTTCGAATACCTTAGTGCTGTATTGAAATGCTCCCCCAGAGTTCTCCTATTAATTATTTACAGGCCACCCACATATTCTGCAAATTTTTTCGATGACTTCACAGAATTATTGTCTAGCATCTCCACAGAATTTGACTGTCTAGTTATAACTGGTGACTTCAATTTTCATACTGATGATTTGAATGACAAGTGTGCAAAAAAACTTTTTACCATTTTGGACACATTTGAACTGTCTCAACATGTGAAAGAGGCTACTCATTGTAAGGGGCACACTCTAGACCTGGTTATCACAAAGGGCCTCAATGTTTCTGATCTCTCTGTGACTGATCCTTCCTTGTCTGACCACTTTTGTGTTTTCTTTAACATATCTTTTATTCCCGACATACAGACAAAATCAAACACTGTCAAAAAACGGTATATCAATGAAGATTCTAATGTACTTTTTAAAAAGGCCATCTCCTTGCTACCACCTCTAAACCCATGTTCTGCTGATGATCTTGTAGAAAACTTTAATTTGAAAATTTTGAAAGTCATAGATGTCATTGCACCTTATAAGGTTAAAACGATTTCTGGAAAGCAAAAGGCACCCTGGAGAAAAGCTGCTTCTGTAACAGCACAGAAAAAAGAATGCAGGAAGGTTGAACGCATCTGGCGTAAAACAAAACTTCATATTCACCATAATATCTATAAAGAGAGCCTCCGTGCCTACAATTTAGACTTAAAAAATGCTAGAGAAACATTTTTCTCCAATATCATTAAAACCAACACTAATAATGCAAAAACCCTATTTTCAACTGTTGACAGACTGACCAACCCCCCAACACAAATTCCACCTGATCTCCATTCCACGCAGAAATGCAATGAGTTTGCAGCTTTTTATACTGATAAAATTGAAGGTATCAGACGCGCCATCAATATCTCCACTTCAAACAAAAATGTTGGACTACCACCCTGTTCAGGCAAAAATAACGTGGCAAGGATGGCATGCTTTAATGTTATAGACTCTCAAAATCTTGTGGAAACTGTGACACAACTAAAGACATCCACCTGTTGCCTTGATACTATACCTACCAACCTCTTTAAGAATGTTTTCGACTGCCTAGCAGCAGACATATTGCAGATAGTTAACAACTCTCTCCAGTCAGGCAATTTCCCAAAAGCTTTGAAAACTGCAGTTATTAAACCCCTTTTAAAAATGCGGAGCCTAGATGCCTCTGTTATTAACAACTACAGACCAATATCAAATCTACCCTTCATAAGTAAAATCATTGAGAAAGTTGTCCTCCAGCAACTTAATCACTTCCTTGCATCAACTGGTTGCTATGACACCTTCCAATCAGGATTTCGACCCCTGCACAGCACGGAGACCGCCCTTATTAAAGTTGTAAACGACATCCGTCTTAACACAGACTCTGGCAAAATCTCAATACTAATGCTACTTGACCTCAGTGCTGCATTCGACACTGTAGACCATTTATTACTTCTGGACAGGTTAGAAAACTGGGTGGGGCTTTCAGGCACCGTCTTAAATTGGTTCAGGTCCTACCTACAAAATAGGAACTACTTTGTTTCCATTGGCGACTTTGTATCAGAATCAACCAACGTGACATGTGGAGTCCCACAAGGTTCGATCTTAGGACCCTCTTTATTCAACATCTACATGCTCCCACTAGGGCAAATCATGCAAAATAACAATATTGACCATCATTGCTATGCTGATGACACGCAAATCTATGTATCGCTATCACCAAATGACTATCGGCCCATAGATCTGCTGTGCCAGTGCATTGAGCAAGTGAAAGAATGGATGTGCCGAAATTTCCTTCAACTAAATGAGGACAAAACAGAGATAATTGTATTTGGTTCTAAAACGGAAAGGCTTAAAGTAACCGAACACCTTCACTCTCTGTCCCTGAAAACCTCAATCAAAGCCAGAAATCTAGGGGTTATCATGGATTCAGATTTACATTTCGACAGTCACATCAAATCAGTTACAAAATCTGCATATTATCACCTTAAAAATGTAGCAAGACTTAGAGGGCTCATGTCCACCGAAGACTTACAAAAACTTGTACATGCCTTTATCACTAGTAAGCTTGATTACTGCAATGGTCTCCTTACAGGTCTCCCAAAACAAACTCTGAGGAAGCTTCAGCTTGTTCAGAATGCTGCTGCTAGAGTTCTAACAAAGACCAAAAAATTTGATCATATTACACCAATTCTGAAATCGTTACATTGGCTTCCTGTAGGTCAGAGAATTGACTTTAAAATCATGTTGCTAACCTATAAATCCCTACATGGTTTAGGCCCAAAATATTTAACTGATATGCTTCCACTACATCAGCCTTCTAGACCACTAAGATCCTCTGAGACCAATCTGTTAATTATCCCCAGAGTAAACACAAAACATGGGAAAGCAGGATTTAGTTACTATGCAACAAATAGCTGGAATAAACTCCCAGAGGATTTAAGACTTGCCCCAACTCTGAGCACCTTTAAAACAAGACTGAAGACTTTTATGTTTGCTATAGCTTTCTGCTAAATCTTAAATACATTTAACTTTGCCTTTATTTTCTATTTTAATACTAAAATGCCTTTTTCTATTTTATGTTTGCTTTAGCTTTCAGAAATACTTTACCTTTATTTTACTAAAATGCCTTTTCAACTTTCCCTTTATTTTCTATTTTTACCAGAAAAATACATGATCTGATACCAGAGAGAAAGGTTGTATAAGGGTTAGAGTCCTGAGTTTGTTTGTCCTTTTGGTCTGGGCTAGAGTCCTAGAAGCTGGGTTAGAGTCCTAGAATTTGTTGAATAAGGCCTTTGGTCTGGGCTAGAGTCCTAGAAGCTGGGTTAAAGTCCTAGAATAAGTTGAATAAGGCCTTTGGTCTGGGCTAGAGTCCTAGAAGCTGGGTTAGAGTCCTAGAATATTGTTAAGGGTTAGAGTCCTGAGTTTGTATTTGTATAAGGGTTTGAGTCCTAAGTTTGTTTGTATAAGGGTTAGAGTCCTGAGTTTGTGTCCAAATTCTGTCTGGGTTAGAGTCCTAGAATCTGGATTGGAGTTCCAGAGAAAGGACCAAGTTCCTTTAGGTCGGTTTGTAGTCCCGACTTGGGTTCCAGAGAGACTGTTGATCTGATCTTAAATACATTGCACTTTCAATTTTACTTACTAAAAAGCCTTTTTAACTTTCAATTTAATTTTCTCTTAAATACTTTCTATTTTACTCATTTCTTGCATATGTTTTCTTTTACTTATCTATTATTTTATTTTATTTTATTGTATGACAATGTTTATATGTGAAGCACTTTGAGTCTGCCTTGTGTATGAAAAGTGCTATATAAATAAAGTTGCCTTGCCTTGCCTTGCCTTGCCTTTAGTGTTGTTTGTTTCCTGTTGTTTCCTGTTTGTTTGTTGTTGTTGTTGATTGTCATTTGATATTATTTTTGTCATTGTTGGTTTGTTGTTATCTGTTTTGTTGTCAGTGGGGTGGGTGGTTTTAAGGTAATACATCTAGAAAGCAGAACTAACAGTAGGGATTGGTGCTAACTGATATCGCAAATGTATAAATCATCTTATGATAAAATGCTGGACGGAGTCATTCATTACTCACATATTCCGCACCTCACACACATCCCCACACACCATAGTCCTCCTAGCCCTTCTCCTCCTCCCTGTATACATTATTAAAGCACTGAATTCAAGCAGGGAAGGATCCACAATGATCTGCCAACCTCTGTTGTTTTGGCAGAACAATAGCTGCAATATCAGGTTAATGGGGCGTGCTTACAGTGGAAAGGAAACCAAACAGGAAGTGAAGGTTAACGTATCTGGGCTAGGGTCCGGCCATAACCTGTCGTGGATAGTACAAACACTTAAACTCTAACAATGAAATAGATCAGGAAGCTGCTGCAAAAAGTTTAAAGACAATAAAGAATAAAGACTTTTATTTAGAACTTTAACAAAGTAATACAAAAGCCTGGCTGGTCCAGCTTCGGCACACCATCTATACAGTCTCGCTCTGTGATTCCTCTCATAAGCTCCAAGGTTGTTATCAAGCAAAGCCCATACATGACTTCACCACAAACCAATTCCTGTCGTTTCTATTATTCTAGGATTTGCGCCATGTATCGTCACCTCAATTATCAACGGCCACGTCTGAACACTCTCTACCTTTGCGTCAGACAATGTCTTGCATGCGTCACTCACACATCTTGCTGTTAAAGCCCTGAAGACAACGGTGCAGACTATTCACACCAGGGGCAGAATCTGTCCCTGAGCAAAGTGTGTCTACGCTTTGTCAATCTCAATAAACCTGGATTCTCCCCGGGTGATACTGCCCTTGGTCATATTGGTTCCAAGGCCCATGTGTTTGGCCACAGAAACGTCCAGAGCCGGAATCTGACAACAGACGGAAGAAGAGCCCACGTTGTTCATGGCCTTCAGGCAGAACATGGTTTGCCATGTATTGGTGGGAAAGCATTTTCCTGAGTGGATACCCTTCACCGTTCCTTTAATAACATACACTCACCATTAGGTTGTCTCGACCTTAACAGAAGAACTCCATTGTACGTAAGAATGTCACTACATTCTAACTGATCACTGTTTTGATTGTTTTGTTTTTTTGTTTTGTTTTGTTTTGTCTTGTTTTTGTTTTATTTATTTCTTATTGCTTATGTTTATTTATTTATTTATTTATTTATTTTTTCCACAATGTCTTGTTTTTTAAAAAATGTATGATGACTATATGCTTTGTAAGGTGACCTTGGGTGTCTTGAAAGGCGCCTCTAAATGAAATGTATTATTATTATTATTATTACATCCTGGCACAGTACATCTTAGGACATTTACAAGAGACGAGATTCTCTTCAGGAGACTCACCAACGACTCTCTTTTTCCACGCTTATCCCATTCCTATAGCATGTAAGGCAAGATAATGTTTATAATCTCTCTAAGGGTATGATCAAATTCTCCCACAACCTCAACCAAGTACGTTGTTGACATTTAAGTAATGTTTATTTGGTTTATTGGATTAACAAACATCCTGTACAGAAATGGCCCAACATAGCAGCTGAGGTGTACTGCATTGCCCCCATGTAGGCTTATTGCAAAACAAGATGACAGGAGAACATTACCATATCTTCTCAGAGTGAGTAACGTCTATTTGGTGTTAGCAGCTTTGGAAAAACTAAATTGTAGTACCTCAGCTGATGTCATCAACGGTTCGCTCATTATGGACCCGGAGCTTGTATGACCAATAAACAAGCAGTTGATTAACCTGAAAGCTGCCCAACTGTAAAATCTTTCCAAAGTTGAATCCAGAAGCAAATCCTATGCATTATCTTTCGTACTTTCCCTCCTTTCCCAAATTATCTTCAACATAAAGGTTTTGCTGCAAGCACTGACGTTGTCCAAAATAAGTACATTTTGCTTGGAATATCGGCACAAAGTGGTACATTTTCACAAGTCCACCATTTGGGGTGTCTTTGCGTCATCAACACGCTGTAACAGACTCTCCTGCGCCCTCTAGTGGGACTTGACGCTCCGCTTCGCAGCGGCAGTCAGCGGGCATAAGGCGTCCTGCTGTCGGTTGTTATGGAGCTGAGTGAGCGTGTCCCCATCGGGACTTCTGAGCGTGTTCTCTGAGTGCAGCGTGTCTCTGACCAGTGTGACAGTAATAAAGGGGAATGTGTTGTTAGGCCTTCGTGTCTTTCTCCACTGGCATTGTGACATGGCAGGTGTGTGGGGGAGATTAAACTCTTATGTGTTCATCGCAGCCTCAGTAAGTGCGAGATTGTTCGGAGAGATGATTCAACTGATAGGCAGTGCTGCACTCATTTTATCTGGCAGAGGAGGAACAGCCCCTCTCTATCCTGGAGCAGATGTGCGAGCAGGCTGTGACATGGCATGAAGGAGATGGTGTTGATATTGACAGGCTGGGAACGAGAGAATGACTGTGACGGTGCCTGTACCTTAAGTGTCCACTAGATGTCGTCATTTTCTCCAGCAGCAATTGAGTATTTCATGTATTTATGTATTTCACCAGTGTTATTTGTAATTTTCCTCTAGAGTCTATTGAGTCTTGAGTTATTGGTTGTGTGTTGTGTTACCCTGATCTCTCCTTGTGTTATTCACTGAGCAGGTACTCTCAAGTAAGCTCTCCTAGCATTCGCTGCCTTAACTGACAAAGGACATACAGGCGGAGGAGTTGACGAGGAGTGACGGGAGTGACAGGAGTGACAGGTCCTTTGCTGACACGAAGCAACCGGAGATGAGAGATGTGTCTTTTATTTTATTTTCTTTTTTTACTTTTATCTACAGTGCTTCAGTGCTTATTAATATAAAGGTTACAGTTTAGCGTATGGGCGAATCCTGTATTTCATATACAACAGCAGAAATTATAACTTATCTTTTTAACTTTTATTTTCTATTGGATATATCATATGGAAAACCATGATCACAAACATTGATGAGCTGTCCATGGTTCTGAATTAAAGACAGCGGGAAGCTGTCCATGGTTCTGAATTAAAGACAGAGGGAAGCTGTCCATGGTTCTGAATTAAAGACAGAGGGAAGCTGTCCATGGTTCTGAATTAAAGACAGAGGGAAGCTGTCCATGGTTCTGAATTAAAGACAGAGGGAAGCTGTCCATGGTTCCCATCTGCCACAGCGTAGGGCTCACCGTAGCCTAGGCCATTGAACTCACAATTCCCATAGTTCAAATATTTACTTATTTACAGATTACCAGCTGTGCTTTGATCGTGTGTGTGTGTGTGATTAAAATATTTTTTAATCCCTTTGCATTAACCTACATCATTGGCTTTTCTGTAATTCCTTCCGGAATTTTCATTAATACGATTACCTATTTTGTTGTTATTCTCCCAAAAACGGTATTCTATCACATACATGTTGTCAGTCCTCTGAATGACCACGAGGGGGCAGTGTGGCTTTACAGATCTTAGTGGATGACGTATGGGCTCAGCTGGCCGTAAATCTCTTCCTCGTATCTTTGAGCTAGCCACACACACACGATCAAAGCACAGCTGGTAATCTGTAAATAAGTAAATATTTGAACTATGCGAATTGTGAGTTCAATGGCCTAGGCTACGGTGAGCCCTACGCTGTGGCAGATGGGAACCATGGACAGCTTCCCTCTGTCTTTAATTCAGAACCATGGACAGCTTCCCTCTGTCTTTAATTCAGAACCATGGACAGCTTCCCGCTGTCTTTAATTCAGAACCATGGACAGCTAATCCCTGTTTTTAATTCAGAACCATGGACAGCTCATCCCTGTTTTTAATTCAGAACCATTGACAGCTTCCCTCTGTCATTAATTCAGAACCATGAACAGCTTCCCTCTGTCTTTAGTTCAGAACCATGGACAGCTTCCCGCTGTCTTAAATTCAGAACAATGGACAGCCCCCCTCTGTCTTTTATTCAGAACTATGGACAGCTTCTCCCGGTCTTTAATTCAGAACCATGGAAAGGTCATCCCTGTCTTTAATTCAGAACCATGAAAGGCTTCTCTCTGGCTTTAATTCAGAACCATGGTCAGCTCTGGTTCTACGCGCTCCGAGCCGGACAGAGGGATGGGAGAATCACTTATTTAAAAAACGATGTGCCTTGTGTTCTTTGTTAAATATAAACAAGCACAACCGATATGAGGGCTTTAACCTAAACAGATTTAATTTGGGATTACAAAACGCCATGCATTCTGATTTCAACTCACACAATACAACACATACAAATGCACCGCAGTTAAAATGCAAATCGCAATCGTTGTCGAGCGTGTCGTTGTGTGTGTGTGTGTGTGTGTGTGTGTGTGTGTGTGTGTGTGTGTGTGTGTGTGTGTGTGTGTGTGTGTGTGTGTGTCTGTGTGTGTGTGTGTGTGTGTGTGTGTGTGTGTGTGTGTGTGTGTGTGTGTGTGTGTGTGTGTGCGTGCATATGCGTGCGTGTTTGTGTGTGTGTGTGTGTGTGTGTGTGTGTGTGTGTGTGTGTGTGTGTGTGTGTGTGTGTGTGTGTGTGTGTGTGTGTGTGTGTGTGTGTGTTGGGGGGGGGGGGGGGGCGACGAAGACTATGGGCTGTGGTTACTCGTATCGTGACAAGATGATGAGAGACAGGAAAAATAGAGGTTGCTTTGCTGGGAATTCCTCAAAGTGGGGGAGGGGGCAGGACCGGTTTACGCACTCCTTCTCCCACACGCGTCACGGCGTGGTCGACAGTTCGTCAACCAACATAATAAGACGTATGCGATTCTGGATTATGGATTTACTCTTAATATCCTCCTAAATATTGTGCAATTAATGATGCTAACATGATTATCTGTCTTATCAAAAACATCAGCCTTTCCGTTTACTTCTATATGGCCGATGTGCTAATTGTCAGTAGGCTGTTCATAATGCATTGATGAGACACAATACAGGACAATTCGCAAGGGATGTGAGGTCTATTACATGGTTTTCAGATGTACTATAGGTCGATACCTTTTAAGTTAGAAAAAAAACTGTCATGTATTGGCCCTAAAAACGTGAATTGACTAGACAAAAAAACGAAGGGGTCCCTGTTTCTAAGTTCAAACGCTGCATCAGGTACTTATATACAGGAAAACGAATTGCAGGAGCTTATGCCTATATTGCAGTCACCCTTTTCCACGATGGCTCATCGTGTCATGGATCGAAGGATTAATCATCTAGACCTACATTGTAGTACAGTATCAATAACATGGGGCAGAAATTAGTGAAAAAAAAACGTTTTCCATCGTACTTGATGGCCATGCCCCGCTGTAGGAGCCAGTGACAGCAGCTAAGCGCTGGGCTGATCGATAGTGGTGGGAAGGGGGCGGGGGGGGGGGGTCGTGACGTCATCCACGCGGCTTGCATGAGGCACGTTCCCATTGGTGGAGAGCAGTGAGCGCTAGGCCCACCTAGTGATCATTCCGAGACTTCTCTCCTTTCGACGAGATTTTTGAATCGAGTGTGCAATTGTGACTGCAAAGGGGACCAATCGAAAGCTGCTATTAGGTAAGAAATCATGATCGCATGCCTATATTTAAAAATAAAACGTCTCAACCCGTTTAGGCATCTGGCGCCGTCGTGATAAAAAAATTAAAAGGTTTAATCGTGCCCGAAATAAGATCGACATTCAAACGCTGCGATCCCCCACACGTTACACATGATGTGTGTGTTAAGATCGCTGCATGTTGTATATTATATCATATTGCATGCTTATTATTATAACATACAGTATAGGCGATATTTTGACAGGTAAATCAAGGATGTTTAATGAAATGAATGATGGAATCATGCATTTCTGTGTGTTATATTGCAGACGAACAGGCCTACTATATGAGACTGTATCATTGGATTTGGGGGGGGGGGGGGGGAATTAAAACGATTAAATTATGAAAATTGGATTCGGCCATAGAATACTTTTGTAATGTAATGGTATCATGTATTTCCTAACGCTGGTATGCATCACTGTAGGCTCCATATTCTCCCATCCCCCAGCAATACTGTCGAGCTCTTGTAGATTCCAGTCTATAATATATAGTATCTATGGTCCATTAAAGCCTATGTGCCATCTTGGCGAGCCATCGTGTCCCTGTCACTGAGAGCAGCATTACACGCGAGCAATAATTAATGAGATGCGTTGACAATCAACCATTTCATTGGAATCTCTTCTCGTTAAATATTTCATGCGCTGGCAAAGATG
>NC_082391.1:15376715-15450551 GCF_031168955.1 Gadus macrocephalus | reverse complement strand
ATTGACTTACAGAAGAGCACAATGCATCATCTTAAACGGTGACTGGCCTACTTATTGGTGACCAGGAGTTCGTAATTTGTACTTTGTGCTACAGTCTCTCTGCGGGAAATGAGTGAAGGACAACCTGCCTTTTGGGACAACTTAAAGCACAGAAACATTTTATACACAATCTGCTTTATTTACTTAGTGGATGAGCCATACGGGATTGGTTTTGCTCTGGCGATTTTTATTTTCACATTTGCTTATTAAAGATGTGTTGTTATTAATGTTATCAAACCCCCAAAAATGACATTAAACTTGCCACCAACATGTAATACTCAATTTTACTTTTTTGGATATTTCCGTTTTTTTAAACAACCATCTATTAGTTGTCTGCTAATTTAAGCAGTGTGTATATTTCTGTTTTTTACATCATTGATTAATGGGTAGCTATGTGACAACCAGGAATATTTGAAATTTTGAGCATTTGTCATTTATTGGGTTATTGGGTGATGATGGGAAATGATGAATTATTCTTTTGAAAGTCACTGTAGTTAAATGAGGATGAGAATAGGGATATGTAGTATTGCATGGGTATAGAGGAATGAAAAGTGGTCTAAAGTCACTTCAATATGTGAATGAGGAAAATCCAGTGTTTGAATGTGGCAACAAAGTCTTTATGCTGTATATCCTTCTGGCGCAAACATCTACGCTTATTCTTTGTTACTGTCTACCTTGTATTGTGAGAGTTTTAGAAACACACTTATGGAAGATGTGGTACTCATAGTGTTTAAGAGAATTTATAATTAAGGTTGGATATTATTTCTGAGTTAGTTTTGATTAGTGATTCAGTTGTAAATGTTAATGTGTTTACTTCATTGGTTATTTGGCATTTATCTACAGAAACATTGGAATAGAAGTTTTTCATATGACAACACATTAGAAAAAAGTGCAATACATTAATTTTTCTAATTCAATACAGGGTTAAATATAAATTATATTATACTGGTCATAAGTAAAGCCTATTGCTGTTGTAAAAATAATATTTCCTAAAGTTTGCTAAAGTTAAGGATCCCGGAGAATATTTTTGCGTAGAATACTTCCATGGTGTATTTCCTTTAGTCACATGATGTAGGAGAGGTATATTCGCTTTTTAACCAGTTTTTAATCATAATTCTTCTTTGAAGAATTGTGTTGATTCGAGCAAAATACATTGACAAAACAGAAAGCATGATGAGGAAAATGTATATGAAACAACATTTTAAATATTGTACTGAGTAGAATAAAGTGATTCACATGTGCAACACAAATTTGGTTGGTTTTCTTTCCTAATACCTTTTCCTTACCATTATGGATTTTTTCTCAAATCCATGCAAATTCCATTTTGAATGGAAAAGAAAGGTGCATTTATTATTATTATTATTATTAATATTCTTATTTAATTGTATTAATATGATACATTCTTCATATTATTCTTAGGTAGCTTACGAGTCTATTAAATGTCTGTGTTACATTTATGTTACAGGTCTGTTACACGTATGTTACATGTCTGGTACAGGTTGATTACATGTCTATTACAGGTCTGTTGCATGTTGATTACAGGTTACAGGTTTGTTCCAGATCTGTAATTGGTCTGTTCCGGGTCTGTTAGGGGTTACAGGTCCGTGACGCTGAAGGCAGGGTTGGTGAAGCCCATCTCAGAGCTCCCAGCCTCCCGTCGGTTGGCTCTCTGGGCCAGTGCTGCCCCCAGAGGCTCGATGTTTATTGACTCCTCGTCCTCCTCCTGGATGACCTGTTATATATATGAAGTCCCCTTTAAAGAAAGATATATCATCCCAAGTATAGGCAAAGAAATGTATGTCAAAGGAAATAAGTACCGTTAACTATCCATAGACAATAAAGAATAATTGGTTCTTGACGGGAATATTGTTGACCCGTGTGTCATATTCCAGATAAGAACTTGAACTTTGAAAAAGGCCTCACCATCATAGTTCTGTCGTTCTCAGAGTGCAGGCTCATGCCGTCGTCAAAGGAATTTACACTTTAAAATAAAAACACAGACACACACAAAAATTGTCAAACACATGGATACAATTCCATTATTCCGGTATCAGCTCATCCTTAAATGATTAGAAATACAGAGAAGCAGTGAATCTCTGCCTCAGTCAACCTGGATCCTATTTGACTCTATTTTTCGACAGTCATAAAACGAGGTCCGATGACGTGTAAACAACAGGCTACCTCCTCGTTCGAATGTAGATATGATGATGGCATATCATGATGTGTCATCACAATAAAATGTTTGATTGGAACTGCTCCCAGACTGTATATTTTTCGGTACAAAGGTCGAGATTCTCCTGTCACTGTAAGACACTGTGCTGGAGAACAGGTGTAGCAGGAGGAAAGGTGTAGCAGGAGAAGAGGTGTAGCAGGAGAACAGATGTAGCAGGAGGAAAGGTGTAGCAGGAGAACAGGTGTAGCAGGAGGAAATGTGTAGCAGGAGAACAGGTGTAGCAGGAGGAAAGGTGTAGCAGGAGAACAGGTGTAGCAGGAGGAAATGTGTAGCAGGAGAACAGGTGTAGCAGGAGGAAAGGTGTAGCAGGAGGAAAGGTGTAGCAGGAGAACAGGTGTAGCAGGAGGAAAGGTGTAGCAGGAGAACAGGTGTAGCAGGAGAACAGATGTAGCAGGAGGAAAGGTGTAGCAGGAGAACAGGTGAAGCAGAGGAACAGGTGTAGCAGGAGAACAGATGTAGCAGGAGAACAGGTGTAGCAGGAGAATAGGTGTAGCTGGACAGGTGGTGCAGAAGAATAGATGTAGCAGGACAGGTGTAGCAGTAGAACAGGCGTAGCAGGAAGATGGATTAGGCAAGACAGTGACAAATCACTAAGAGGGACCCAGTTACCTGATTCTTTCAACGTTGGAGCTCTCCTCGTCGAAGCCCAGGTCTGTGACTGTGTCTATGTTCAGGTTGAGCACCGGGTTAGCCCTGTTAGCCAATCAGGACCACACACACACACACACACACACACACACACACACACACACACACACACACACACACACACACACACACACACACACACACACACACACACACACACACACACACACACACACACACACACACAAATAAATAACAGTAACAGCAGTAGATGTAGGCCCTACTTTACATCACTACAACGCTAGGACACTTGTTTACTGCCACATCCCAGGTGAGGTGAAACTAAGACGTTTAGGAGGTAAGTCCTCACCCCTCCATGGTGTACTTGTTGGTTCCCGGGACGACCGGACCCCCCCGCTGGTTGTCTGTGGTCTCCATGTTGGTGTACTTCATGGCCTTCGCTGCCTTCAGTTTGGTGCGGTAGCTGGAGAAATTACAACAACACAAACCTTGAAGCTGTGTGTGTGTGTGTGTGTGTGTGTGTGTGTGTGTGTGTGTGTGTGTGTGTGTGTGTGTGTGTGTGTGTGTGTGTGTGTGTGTGTGTGTGTGTGTGTGTGTGTGTGTGTGTGTGTGTGTGTGTGCGTGCGTGTATTTTTCTGTGTCTCGTTTGTGTGTTGGATGGAAGGACATACAAAATATAAAAAAAGACTATCAGTTGTACCAATCAGCAACACATAAAACAATTACAAAAACATTGATACAATATAGTACTATTAGCATACGATGACACAAGTCCCTATATAAGACCTAAGTCCCTAAGAAGTCATTTATTGTTGGTATAAGATTCATTCATATGAGTGATGGAAATGTTCCTGACGAGATGGAGACTGTGTTACCTTCTCCGGGTGCAGACCAAAGTGGTCGTGAGCACGATGAGGACAATCACCAGCCCCCCCAACAGACCCAGTAACCCAAACTGCAAAGTGTTGGGGGGCTCTTGGACCACAGTCACTTTGCCCTGGAAACACACACACACACACACACACACACACACACACACACACACACACACACACACACACACACACACACACACACACACACACACACACACACACACACACACACACACACACACACACACACACACACACACTTGACATCACACCTTCTCAAGGACTACTCACCAGCAAACAATACAATTCAATACGAACAATATGATATTAGATAGTTAAAGAATAGAAGTACATGTGAAAGGAATAACTCACAACGTTTTCGAGATTGTATGGTGCCAGTAGGTCATAATTTTTTGGATCTGTGAACTTCTTATTCACATCTTGTTCCGAAAGGGCGGACCCGTTAGGGTGTACGAAGTACGCCATCATTAGAGTGTCACCCAGAGCCCTGGGGAGAATAACAAGTTAAATCGACATGGGAACTACGGGAGGAAATTGTGTAGTGAAACTTTGATAACTCTGGTATGTGGCTATTGCATTGACTATGCGCCCTCGATATTGTCCGTGAGTTTGGCTCCCTCTAGTGGGTAGAATAAATTCAACGTGGGGAGCCTCACTAGTCTTTTGTTTACAAAAAAAAAGATGATTACCTGACTTGACCCGGGTCGTTTATAATAGCAGTTACATAAACAGCAGATTTGGTTGCAGCAGAAAGAGCCCTGAAAACATTAAACAGAACACCTGATAAGAATTGTCCCTGAAAATGGATATTAAGAAAACATAAAAAGACTTAATACCAAATAAATAACACAATAAAATGACTTACAGAGTGATACTGTCTCGGCTTGCAACCACTTCCGCCTTTGGCAATCCAAATCGGACTTCAACTTTAAATGATTTGTCGATAATAAAAATCTAAAATACAGCAAAAGAGAGCATGAACTTTTTAAAACATGTGGAAAACCCAATCTAATGGATGCTCCATTATCTTTAATTCAATTAAGTGAACAAACTGCCAAGGAATCAAACCCAGGTGCCGCTCACCTTGAGTTCAGTTCTTGCGGAGAGGCCACCGCGGTCTGTCGCGGTCACGTTCACCAAATACTTCCCCTTCTTTGAGCTATCAAGCTCTTCAGTAGGTCTGCCAAATAAAAAACACAAAGTCTTTAAAAGATCTGACAATGGACCAATGAAGACGGAGATCGTTTAGAGGGAGGATACCAGCTGGAAGGAGGCGTGGTTGTCTTTATACTCACTGAATGATTCCCACATAAAAGTCCTGCTGTTGAGTGGTGACAGCCTCAAAGATGGTCCTAAAATCTTCTATCTGGGAGTTGGTGTCCTCGTATTTCACCTCTGTCACTTTGAACTTGATTTCCTTGTTGATCCCGCTGTCCCGGTCCGTAGCCTGTGGACGTGGGAACGTTTGACGTGGTTAATGACTGTCCCGGTCCAATGTTCTGTATGGGATCGTGGAGATGTTGCCAGTGGCTCGTATGGCCTACTCACTGTAACCTGTGTCACTGATGAACCCTTGCTCGCGGTTTCTGACACCAGCACTAATGAAGAAAACAAGATATCAGTTTCACCCTAATAGTCTTTGCTCGCCTCATCACCTGCCAAGCAATATTAGGATCCGCAAAGAAAGGCCATGGATCTTTATTATTCGGAGTAAAAGACTTCAAATGAGACACCTATTTTCTGACAGATGGATGCTGTGAACTCACCAATGACAGCGTCTGAGATAAGGAATTCTGGAGCGTTGTCATTGACGTCCACAATGTTCACCACCATTTCCGCTAACATCGGGTCAAAGAAAAGTTTACATTAGGGTTCAATATGTTTTAACACATCATGTACATGTTCTATCCACACATTTACTATATGACATATTACATGCCACAGTGCATACAAGTAAGTGTATGCAAGTGAATAAACAAGTAAACATCTTTATAGCATCTGCTGGTACGCATCAAGCAAGGAGAATCGGTCGTGCATGTCTATGTCTGTGCAATGTGTGTGTCGCCACCTGTGACAGTCACAGAACGGAGGCGTGGCGGCTCGTCCTCACCTGCGCTGATGCTGTTGTTCTCTCCCACCTCTGTGTTCTCGTCCACCACCTGGGCCCACACCTTCACCTTGTCACACTCCTCATAGTCAAGCTTGGCCTCCGGGTTGATGGTGACCGCTCCATTCCCGTCCACCAGCATCCAGTCGCAGGGTGTATAGGTGCCGTTGCATCGGCACTCGCAGGACTCCATCTGGTAGACCAAGGAGCTGGTCGCGTCCTTGTCCTCCGCCGAGAAGCGGCCCAGGGACCCGGTGTCCTTGCTGTTCTCCTCCACCTCCAGGGGCCCCTCGGGCTTGAACTCTGGCCTCTCGTCGTTGACGTCCAGCACATTGATCTTCACCTCCACCACCGCCTTGCTCCCCGACAGGTCCATCCCCTCCACCTGCAGGTTGAATTCTTTGGGCTTCTTTTCGTAGTCCAGCTCGACGTCTGGGTCAACGGTGATGTCGCCGCGGTAACCCGTGCCGTTCGCCACCGTGCGGATGATGAAGCTGCCGAAGCTCCCTCCGAGGATGGTGAAGGAGATGCGGTTGAAATCCAAAGCCTGGTCCAAGTCCCTCGCCCAGACGGAGCCCACAACGGCACCTGATCACACCATGGAAAACAGAGGGCAGTGTTGGCGGAGGTTTGTCCTTCGTTCTCTGTGTCGATCTCGCAGGGAACTAGCGCTCGAACAGCTTCACACCCTCATGCTCACCTTTTACCCCTTCCTTGACGGAAAATTCATAAGAACTCAGTGTGAATATGGGTTTGTTGTCGTTGACGTCCTGCAACACACGCAGCAAGAACACAAAGCGTGATTATTATGAAGGGTCAGGTCGGGTTGGAGCCGGGTACAAGGTGAGATCTCCGTCACTGGATGCTGCTCTTTTGCTCACCTCTACATTGACGGTCACAGCGGCCGAGGTCATCAAAGCAGGCACACCCTGGTCGGTAGCGGTTATATTCAGCTCAATCTTGCCCTTTGCCGCAGGCTCTAAGGCCTCTCTGTCCAGCTCAGCGCTGTTGGTCAGCACCCCTGTGGTGGCGTCGATGGTGAAGTAATCGCTGTAGTTGGTGGGCACGATGGCAAATACTATCTTTGAGTTGGACGACTCTGGGTCATCTGCGTCTGTAGCCTGTGGAAAAAGGGATTGAATACATGTTCATTCAGAACACAGCTATGAGACCAAACACCAAAGGTGATTAAAAACACATTAATACAAAACAGAGTTACGAGACAAATCACCAAATGTGATTAAAAACACATTAATTCAAATCAGAGCCACGGGACAAAACACCAAAAGCGATTAAGAACATGATAATTCAAAACAGAGCTATGTGACAAAACACCAAAATGAGCACATGCATTGGGATTTTAAACATGCATATTCTCATTTTATATGAACCTCTATTTGAAGTGTGAACTCCTTGCCCTCTTCAACAAACACATTGTAGGAGTTGGGGTTGATTTTGGGCGGTTTGTCGTTGATGTCCGTCAGACTGATCTCCAGCACTGTGGTGCCGATGAGGTTGTTGGTGTCCCTGGCTTGCAGTGTGGCTGAGTACAGAGAATTGACCTCGCGGTCAATCAGCTTGCTATTTGTCACATAGACTTCCCCCGTGTTTTCTGTTACGTTGAAATATTTAAGGCTGAAAAGCAAAGATATTATAGTCAGAGGTGCAATTGAATGTCCTATGTTCATAGTCAACACATACACAAGCGACTTGAGTTAAACCAGAAGGCTTCCTTCCACAGAAACATAATAAAACTGAGACTCCAATGTGATAGGAGAGAGGTTATAAAATTGACATTTATGATCCTGAAACCTAATGGGATATAGAAATGGCTTGCTCACATGCTCTGTGGAAGCAGTCGGTAGGTGAGTTTGTCCTTGTCCATTACGTCGCCATCTGTTGCCTGAAGAAGATAAAAAAAAAGCCAAATACCATTTAACTAATTGAAATAGATTTGAGATGCCATAGAATTGTGACAGCTTCAGGGCAGTGTATCTGTCATTCTGCCTTCACATTATTGCCTTACATATTAAGACCAATCAGAAAACACTTATGCTGCTCAACCAGCCTGCTCTATCTTTGTGTATGTATATATTTACCATATTTCCATTATTACTATGATTATTGTTAATGTTCACAATAGCTTTGATAGCACTTGAATCCAGCCAAGATGTACAGGCTGTAACCGACCCCAGAGACTGTGTACGGGACATACCGTGATCGTTGCCACTGGTGTGTCAACGGCACTGTGTTCCGGCACATTGAGCTTGTACGTGTCCTCTGGGAAGGTGGGGCTGTTGTCGTTCACGTCCAAGATCGTAATGGTAACGGTGGCGGTGGAACGCATGGACTCATCCTCCTCATCTATGGCGATCACCTGGCCCGTGGTGAACAACAGACAACACACAAACCCAGGACAACAGAACAAAGTCAAGGACGAACCGCACGGAATATCTTCAGTACGTTGATTTGATACATGAAGTGGATTCTATTCTCGATGACCACGTTATGATGATTGGGTGTAATTGTAAAACTTTGTTTTCCATGACACATGATTAGGACAAGCTGATAAAAGGCAACAAACAACTGACAACTGGGGTCCAAAGGGTGGCGAGAATTCTCCCTCAACCCATGTGTGAAATAATATTCACGCATATCTGCCATGTTGACACAATAAACCACTCTCAGTCATTTCCCCTCTCCTCTTGTTTATCTCAGTGAACCCTGACTCACACTATCCGTTTTATCGCCTGGGTAGACGTGCCTTCATGTGGCGTTTGCAAACCGTGCACAGACGCATCTCACCTGAACAACCATTACTTTTTTCGTTTCAAAATCTAATTTTTGAGGGTCTTTGACCACAAGCTGGACGGTGCTTTGTGAGGTTGTCGACGTAGGATTCACGGCAAAGGCGTCCTTATCCACGCCATCCACTTCCAGTATGATTTGTCCGTCCTGAAAATGATGGGATTATGAATTAACAGTTTTTTCCATGAATCATGGAAAGCGCTCGGCAGTTGTAAGAGTTGTACGTTTGTGGTTGTCATGATTTTTAACAAGACCTGATCAAGGTCTTTGACTGTCATGTTGATTTGAAGAGTTCCGGCAGAGTTTTCTTGGATTTCTCCTCTAAATTGACTCTCTTCCAAGCATTTTTTGCTTCCACAGCTATAAAACTTGGGCGGGTTATCATTAATGTCAAGGATGTTTATCTGCACATCCGCAGTGGCAAAGGCATCCTCCCCATATACGTTTTTCTTCTGCTCAGTTGCCTGTAATACAATAGAATATAATAGAATTAGAAAATATTCATAGAATAGTGTGAATGTAGTAGACACACACACACACACACACACACACACACACACACACACACACACACACACACACACACACACACATAAACGCTCATAACTGCACACATAATCTTAAACATACATAATTGAAATAATCATCCGTATGGGCCATTTGTATTTGATCAACGACATGAAAGATAATTTGCTAAAGGAAACTGTTTAAAATCATCCTACCTTGACCGTCAGTGTAAAACTATCACCAATGGTTTCCCGGTCGATTTCTGAACTGACAGATATAACACCTGTAGTTTTTGCGATGATGAAGGGCACCGGTTCGCCTGAGCCAGCTGACACAAAGAGGAGATGGTGTTCCATCACGTGCATCCATTCCCTTCTCAAAGTTACCGTAGTTACAAGTCAACAGCTGTCTTCGTGGACACTCACGTTCTATGGTGTAGATCATTTTGTCGTTGACCCCTGTGTCTTGGTCTAGGGCTAACACTGCAAGCACTGTCGTTCCCTGGTGAGAGGAAATCACACAACCTTGACATCATGCCTCATGAAAGTAACACTACGTAAACACTGTAACTGTGCCGGGAGTAACTGCAATTTAACGTGCTGGATGCAAAACCATCATCCCTAAGCGTGTGAAAACATCCAATAACTATATGGTTTTACATGTTTTTCTGTGGTATATGTGGGAAGAGGGTTGATCTGTTATCTGTTGTATATGTGGGAAGAGAGTTTATTTGTTATCTGTGTGCTACACAGTGTCGCTACACTGTGTTGTACCTTTTTAAATGTATGCTGCCCTGAAATCAACTTGAATGTGTGGAAACAATTATCCCCTTGGGGACATTAAAGAACCTAACTAACTCACTAACTCAATCGTATGATCATCGGTTTTCCAGTGGATCTACATTATGTATACATGCTGTTTTTTCACCTAGTTTGTCTTGTTTTCTTGATTCTGGTGACACTCAACCGCCCTACACATGTGACTCTCAACGGATTGTACCTTGTTAACTCACTAGTGTAAGGTCCGAACATCACTTACCACTGGTGATCCCTCTTCCACTGATCCTCTGTACGGAAGCGATAGGAATCTGGGATTGAGGTCCGGAACGTCCACTACTGTGATGAAGCCGTAGGTGATACTCGACAGGGGTTTAGTCATTTTGCATTCGCCACCTCCGTCATCCTGGTATGGGATCATAGTGGGCCGCCGTTAGAAGGGAGGATGTGGGATGTAGTAGCTACACATTGAACGTAAGGGCTGTAATTATACTGGAAAACTCAGTACAAAATATCATTCCACATTCAAAACACTTACAGACGCATTTATCTTTAGCCGGTAGAAGGTGCTCAAAGAAGTGTAGTTTAGAGGCTGGATTAGTTTGACCTCACCGCCGCGGCTGCTGATGGAAAAGAGCTTTTCTCCCTCAATTGGAGCTACCTGGAAAAAGACATTTGAAAAATGGGATTCAAACACAGTCATGGCAAATTACTATTCCAATAATGGATAAAAATGTATTGGCCAACTAACTTCAGCAATGCTGTATATCTCAGCGCCTGCCGGTCCAGTGTCCGGATCAATTGCCAATACTTTGAATAAAGTTTTTCCCACATCGGCATTCTAGATATTGAAAGGAAGAATGAATAAAGAGCACAATTAGACACAAAAGTGGATCACAGTTGTTTACAAGTATATGTCCAGGTGTTGGTTCAATTTGAAGGGTAGAAGAAACTATAAACTTGCTGTATTTTTATTTATTTTTTTGTAGAGTTATATAACGATGGTGCAAAACATTGGGGCCATTGCTTCATAACACTCGCTTGGTTTCATTAAGTCAGAAAAACAAGACTACTAAATCATATCATTCTTCAGTTTAATTCATCTTTACTTTTTGAAATAATGGAATAGGGCTGTTAATTAACCTGCTGTTCCTTCATTATTTTTGTGGTTAACAAAAAATAAAGAAATCAACACATTTAAAAAAATGTCCAAAGGTATTTGAAACTAGTCAGCATCAAGAACACGTCCCACTCACCTCTTTGATATCTACATTGTAAGAGGACTCCTGAAACATGGGTGCGTTGTCATTGGCATCCAATAGTATTATTGTAAGATCTTTAGTAGCCTGAAAAAACACGGATGAGCATTGAGGCCTTTATGAATACAATACATTCATTTTTAATACATATATGTTCAATTTACTGAAACTTTACCATATTTTTGCCATCAGAAACCGCAATAGTGACCACTAATGAGTCTCTAGCCTTGACGTAAGGAGAAACAACAAAAAAAGAACACGTTCAATTATTAAAACAATGAATAGTTTAATAGTTAACAGTTGTAAAGTGTTAATGAAAAACAATATAAAAAATCAAACACAAAAAGGTTCACAAATGCCATTTTAGGTTGACTTACTTTAACATGCTGAAAAAATATATGTAACGGAAATCGTCTAATAATAATAATACTCCTACCTCTCGATCAAGTCCGGTATTTATTTTGACCATTCCAGTGGTTTCGTCCACAGTAAAGAACCCGGCATTTGGTCCACTGATTGAGTAACTGAGGGTGTCCCCGTCCCTATCCGTCGCCTCTATTTGGAAGGCATCTCCACCTTTAAAGTAACAAGAACATGACACCTCATTGTTAGAATGGTGGATTTGTACAAATACAAAAAACGCTATTAGTATTTAAGATTGTATGCACACCTTTAGGGATGTCTTCACACAAGCTCACAAGGCTATTGAGAATTTCAGGAGTCAAATTCGCTGCAGAGCAATTTCCAAGAAAATAACAGTTTGTTAGAATGCACAGGTATGGTCCAAACAGCTATTTGTTTAAAAAACCTGAAGCTCAACTCACCATTTGTTAATGTGATCAATGCAGCAACAGTCAGAAGCAGTAAGCTGCTCGCTGTGATGGTAGGCCTGCCCATGCCTAACCCTGAGACAAAGACATCATAGTGGGGGGAAAGGTTTCTTTACAGGTCCTTGTTTAGGCCTATACTTTAGACATTGTTCAAATAAAAAATGTGGGTATTTTCTTTCGTGCACAACTGGAAATTGCTACATGTCAGATAAATTAATTCTATGTAGCAATTTACTAACCTATATATCATTTCATGAGAAATATGGTTGCTGTAATTCATTTTTATTAGTGCACACAAAAGTTGACTTTTGGTAAGTCATAAACATAATCTTAAACTGAAGGGAATGTTCGCCAGAATAGCATTAAACCATAAAGTGTAAAGATTAAACAAAGAGAGAAAGTCTACACAGTAACGTAAAACAATAATATTCTAAACATACAAACATATAGCCCAGGTTCATACATTACACAATTCTGAATGTTAACACGAAACGTCCACCTCTTTCGTCTGCATTCAAGGAGGCACAATAAGAGGAACCATTGATGGTCGAGTCCAAGCAACTGATTGACTCTCTTGATTTACGTAGCAAAAAAAAACATTTTACCAGTGGCTGATGTAAACGTTACCTGGCAAGATACTTCTTATTCTATCTGAGGATAATGGTAGGAGAAGAGAGAGACCTACCAGATGCTGTTCTCAAGCTGCTCCTCAAACACTGAACTAGAGTGGACCTTTGGCTGTTGCTTTGGCACCCTGATAACCATCTCGCAGCTGTAAATATGAATGATTAACATTTACAAGAAAGTCCCAGCCCATAACAGAGCCCTATACGTGCCACCTGTTTGTGTGTGTGTGCGTGTGTGTGTGTGTGTGTGTGTGTGTGTGTGTGTGTGTGTGTGTGTGTGTGTGTGTGTGTGTGTGTGTGTGTGTGTGTGTGTGTGTGTGTGTGTGTGTGTGTGTGTATGCTAGAAAGTTCCACCGAAACCGATCTCTGATGATGGCACGAAATCTTCATCTTGCTCTCTCCTCGAAGCCAAACGAATGACCTTATATCATAAACAGTCCAAAGGCAAAACACAGCAAGAAAAATAAGTCACAATCCACATTTGACAAAAGATTTTTTTCTTTCACTGTTTTGCTTTCATATTTCTGCATCTTCCTTTCCTGTGCCTGTCCTGTAATCCTGGCACGAACTTTGAGGGTGGCCATAATAATGGGTTATCTGATTGGCCAGCCCCTTCATGTGAACGTCACCCTCATGGCAAAATGCCACAATAGGGTCCCAATTAGCGAGGGTCATGGCTGGAAACACATTGCGTCAACACCAAATGATCTCAGATGATGTGTGTGCCTAAAAGGTAACGGTGTTTAGTAGCAGATACCTCTGTCTTGTGCATTGTGAGAATAGTATTTGATCATTTGGTCTGCTATTGTGTCAATTCACAAGCACAATGTGGGCTTTGAACCAGACTTCTGTTCACCTCATTAATGAGCTTTTCCCATAAAGTAACACACACACACACACACACACACACACACACACACACACACACACACACACACACACACACACACACACACACACACACACACACACACACACACACACACACACACACACACACACACACACACAAACACCCCACTGTCTCTGTTCTTGTTATAGAAGGGCCCTAAACAAAGAGTTGTGTTTCTCCATCTCCGTCCTTCGTAACTATGTAGCTTTATACAAAACAGCACAGATATTAAACAACAGAGACCAAAGTTAGGTATTAGGTTAGATGGGAGATGACAATATATAATAGAGCGTTTCTAATACGAGCCATTAAACTGTTAAAGAAATGAATGGACATAAGATTGGACATGAAGCATTATATAACTGAAATTCCTCATGGACTTTAAGGCTTGAATGAACACTGATTTTAGGATGAAAATAGGGTATGTGACAACCAAAGAGAACATAAACAAAAAAATATATAAGTTGTGCGACCATTGTCGCTATAACAGTAATAGATTAACAATAATCACATTTGTATTTCCGTCTTTATGTTATTAAAAACCGTAAATGATTATCATGTACCTCATTATAAATTGTTTTTAATTAATGCATAGTACGAGTTTACTTATCGATAATTATGTTTCTGGGCGAGGGGCGTGTCGACACCTATGCTTTCCGTACAATAGGTCTACCCTCCCTAAGTCATGCACGCACGTAATCGGTCCATTACGGTAAAAATGGCAGTCTGTGCGCTCTCAAGATACGTAGACATGGGGGTAATGGGAAATGTGAATACACAAACGCAAAAGAACTGTACAGCTGCATTGACCTATATAAGACTTCAAATAATTATCCATCATTCTATTCCGATACCCCAAAGCGATACTGTTTCATAAAAACCCAATCATATCCCAAGTATTAACAGAAACTCTAACGTAGGTAACCTTTTTCAAACTAGTGGTAAAATCCGCGGAATGGTCTGTACACGGGGACAGTCGACCGGATGATAACGCGCTCAGCCTCACGTCATGTGAGGACTACGGGCAAATAACGGTGATCGGACGCCTGCATATTCACAATCAGGTCGTTATTGGGTAAGAGATTGTTTTTCACTTTAACTGAGATATTTGCGTCGCATATGGAGGCTGCAGGAGAAGACTATTTCCCGGGCTGTCACCCAGCACAGCCTCCAGCCCCTCCTTGTTTTCTTGCTTGCGACGTTGTGATGTTTACATCTAGCTATGTCCGCAAACCGCTCCATTCCTTACTTACAAAACAGGCTCCGTGCATCGACATTGCAGATTGCACCCGCTGTGTCGTTTCAAAGTTTAATGATCGAGCAGCCGACGGACGATCATGGTTAATTTTGGTTTTACTGGCTCTGCACTGAACTCGGCCTAATATTGTAGGCCTATGTGTGGCATGCATGTTAACTTTAACGTTAATCAAATGGCTGAGACGCTCTAACTGGCATCCGTGGTTTCTTGGTTTGGAGGCCAATTCTGCGGTGGTTACAGAGAGTGCTCTTTAGCCACTGTACTGCACTCAGTCGTGCATATGTTCATCTCTGCTTTTAGGCCAACAAGGCTACTTTACATAATCGATTGTCTACCCCGTTGTAAGTAGTTTAACTTTGACTGATGCGCATATGTTCACATGCTTAATATTTTACCCAATTCAACGAGTAGACCTAAGGGTCAAGCAAAACCAAAGTAAACGTTTCAAGTTGTTGCTAGTTGTCTGTCTCTCCATATGGTTTGTTATTCTAATCCCAGTTGATATGCACACAGGAACAACTAGAACGCTTACATTTTTGGGGTTATGAAAAGGTCTACTTTGGCCAAAAGTACAATAAGATGGTGTGATGGTATGATGATATATGCTTTATAATGCAGTTTTAGTCATGAATGCAAAGCGTGTGTGTGTGTGTGTGTGTGTGTGTGTGTGTGTGTGTGTGTGTGTGTGTGTGTGTGTGTGTGTGTGTGTGTGTGTGTGTGTGTGTGTGTGTGTGTGTGTGTGTGTGTGTGTGTGTGAGCGCGCGCGTGCAAGAGATTTTTAAAAGTAAGGTTGGCAGGAAGTGCTTCTTGATCTATCTATATTGTGCCATGGGTTTATTGCAATGCTGTTTTCTGTGGTGGTAATGATCAACAACTGCGCTTCATGCTATTCGAAACAAGAGCGTGCATTGATTGTTTATTTTGATCCACTGGATCGACTCAACTCGACTCCACGTTATGTGGCGCCTACGTCGCTTCTGGTTGGTGGAATTTTGTGCTTACAACAAGGATGAGGGCGTGGCTTAACGCGAAACACTTCGAGGAACGTCCTCGCGCGAAGGAATGCTTTAAATTATACATAAACCGGAACCCTATTAGCGAGCGAGTCTGTGTCGGTTTTCTTCGTTTATATTTAACATTCGTTCGTATATAAAATATTTTTTTCGTGTTCAGTCGAAGCAGATCTCCCATGCAGTTTAACCTTTCAATCTGATCAGAGCTAACAGCACAAAGCCTGTCCCAGCGCTGCTTTCTCAACGTTTATTGAGAAAACTGTTGCCACGTTCGGGCTGACGTGATCGATCATGGTCACCATTCACATCAGCCGTGTGATGTAGTTTGTGCTCATATACCTCGATACACGCGAAACTGGGGAACACCTTCAAGCTGATTGTCTAAACAAAAGCTAACGAGCAGCAAAGGCAGCCTGTAAGAAAGTAAGTTGGGTTCTAATCTGAGCCATGGGTCGCACAGCATGAGCCACTTCTGACAGATAACGCTTCAAACTTCAACAAACTTGACGATCGATGATTAACTGCATTGACAAGAACCAAAATCAGCTCAGCGATCGCTGGTTAGACGTGATGTGTGCAGCGTTAGGAGCTAGTGCAACAGGGGGGCTAATGTGGGGTCGTTTGCCCTGATCAAGGGCTTATGGTGGTTAAAAAAATAATGGATCGGGACTCAGTTGTTTGATTGCATGATATTCTGATTGCTTCTCCGGTGTTGGGTTTGAAATGGTGGAATTATATTTGACTATTTGGGCCTGCAAGTAGCAGTATTTGCTAGCGGGTTGGCTAGTCTACTACCATATCCTTTGTTGTTGCTTTGTTTCTGGAGCACATGGCTTTCCATGTTTTTGTTCAGCAAGCTGCAGCGCCCCCTGTGCGTAAACATTCAATCCTGTCCTAGGCTCTTCGCTGATGCTCCTATCCTCCTCCTGTCACTTTTTTCCGATATTTCGTTTCAAATGAAACATAAATGGTCGGTTGTTAAAATAGAAATGTAAATGGGTAGGAAGATCAGTATAAACATTTAAGCACACAGTTTTATTCTGTTCTATTTAATTCGATTATATTGCTCTCCCAATAGTCAGCAGTATGTATATCCAGCAATGCCAGTCAATGGAGTTGTTTGTTGCTTTTAACACCTGAATTTCCAGAATTATTAAATTGTTATCTTTTATAAAAACACTGGTTTAACCCACGTTTGTGTTTTCACAGGGTGAAGACAATCAGAGGTGACAACACAAGTGTCTCCTTTTAAGTTTATTTTCCCGGGGAGTGAATCGTCTGTACGACGTCACCAATGCGACCATGGGAAATAGCAGTCAATAGGCGGCCACCAACTGCCCCTTTAAATCAGAGGAGGTTTCCCGGAGAGCCCTGTAACACACCTGTGCATCTCAGGAGAAGGTATTGCTGTTTCTTTGTAATCAAATTGTTTGTATGTTGGATAAAAAATGCAAATTGTTATGCAATTGTTATTAACTTGAGTTGATTCAAATACAGTAGTAGTAGATAGTGTCACCGAAAACTTCCAGATATCGGAGATGGGTGTAATATTGCAGTATTAATTGTTCATTACTTTCGTTAAATCAGACATTTACTGTCCAAAGCTTGTACCCTTACATCAGTATGTCATTTAACATTTAGAAGCCCGACAATGCAAAGGAATTACTCTCCAGCCCATGAATCAAAGCTCATCCAACACGCTCCTCCTAACTGTCACCATGTATCGTTTCCACGTTCTAATGTTATCACTGTCCAATTGGCAGCCCGCCACTGAGACGCCAGTGGGTGGGGAGAGATAGGCCTGCACTTCACGGTTCCCTGATCCAGGATGAGAACTTCCACCGCCTGCTCTTCTCCCAGCATCAGCAGCAGCAGCAGCAGCATCAGCAGCAGCCACAGGTTCCTTTAGATGAGTCGAGACATTACAACCACGCCAGCGCACCGCCACGCATGCTCCACGCTGCCGCCCACCTGCCTCAGCAGAGCCCCATCATGGTGGATCTACATGACCAGGTAGCCACAATAAAAGCCCTGGCCGGAAGGCCGGACCTTTCTGTTGGGGTCAGCGATTCTCCAAAGCTACCTTTCATGGGATAAAAAAAAGTAGCGCTTCAGATTTGCTATATACATGTGTGTTACAAGAATATCGTGGTAAGCATTTTTCGAAAACCTTAAATTATTTAAGGCTGCCAATTATTTTATATTACAGGAAGATGAATTACATTGTCAGTAACCCTTAAAGCTATATTACCAAAGTTCTGAAATTGGAGGCAATATGCCCCGCTGTAGGTTTTTAGAAATGTTAAGCGGCAAACAGGTTGTTTTCCTTAAGTATTCTCATAGTTGCCGCTGTTTATTCCCTTTCTGTGTATGCTATGTCATCAAGGTAGATGGTTGTTAAGCACGACATGAAGTAACTATAGGGCAGGCAAAATCCTGCATTACCATTTGTGTCATCATTTGAGAATCAACTTCATCGTAGTCATTGGATATGAATTGATGATTGGAGCACCAGTATTGAGTGTAAAGGGGTTGATTTATAGTGAGATTCAATCGGAATCAATCACGCTTTTCAGCATTCAGCAAATTGACCTTATGTGTGTTTAACTTCAACTAACGAAGATGAAAGAGATACACTTTATTGTTACCCTGTGGGGAAAGCCATTCTCTGCATTTAACGCATCCTCAATTGCCTTGGCTTCAATTCATTCGTTTTACAACGGATCTTCCCATTATCCTCGATGAGAAAAGGATCCTGCATTACATTTAACATATTAAATCAATTGATTAATTCTACTCTTCGACAGATTTCCAATGAACCCCCGATGTCCTGCTGTAATGTTTGTTGACTCAATGCTGTTTGTATTCCCCCTTCAAAGATGCACCAGGGATCTGTGCCAATATCATACACCATTACCACGGTGACGACCCACGGCTTCCCCATCCACGCCGGGCCCCCCCTCGCTGGGTGCAACACGCAGCAGCTCCCAGCATGCTCGGTAATGTTCAGCGGACAGCTCTCTCTGCTCTGCTGCCTTCCTCCTCCAGTGAGTTTGAAAAGGAAGAGCCTGAATGTCAGAAGCATCCATTTAGGCAAAGCACAACCATACCAGCGGCCGCTCAATTTCGCCCTTCAGGGCTAATTGACTAGCTGCTGCCGCCGCTGCTACAGCTTGCCAATTTCATAACGCATTAAGCACCGCAGAGCGCCCGTGTGGTGTTTAGTCATAACCATTTATTACATTATATATATTTTCATTCAAATAATTTCATCATTGTCGTTGTTGATTGGGTGTTTTTTATCCGTGATAATATTATAGTCTGGTGTGTTTGCTGACGTATTAGGATATGAGGAGCCTAAGCTAATGTATTATAGTTCTAAAATAACGAGTCACCTTGTTGTTCATGCGCTTGAGCATGCTTTGTGTTTAATTATGTTTGGCTGCCTCAATACTACGGGCCTCTGCGTTTTGGGCAAGCTCAAAACATGCAGATTGCTTCGGCATCACCGACCGGAGCGTTCACTCACCTGACCAGCTCCCCTTGTTGCCTTTCTGTCTCCAGCTCCTTCAGGCCTGCACCATGCAGCACATGCCAGTGTCTTACCAAGCCTTCCCGCCCCTCATCTCCAGCGAGCATTTTATACTGCACCCCAGTCCATCTGTGCCCCCCCACCCGCAGCACCAGACGCACCTTACTCCCCTGAGCCAGTTCGTCCCTTTACAGCCTCAGCACCCACGCATGGTGAGCCTTCTGCAGTTCGTCTTATGGCCATTTTACTGTTTTTCTTATTTTCTTTCTGCAGCAAACCGCTATGAATACAGTTTAATTGATTGATTCATGGAGGTGGTAGGGGTTGAAATACCACTACTCTTATCCATGGCTGCATAGACACATTGCACTGCGGTTCATACACAGTCACCCTAGCCTCTAATGTACCCTCTTTGCACAAGTCTGAGCTATTACCCGAAATAGCACCATGCACCCACGCGACACATGCACCCACGCGTTTATTTGATAATAGCTTTTTTAAGCCGAAGCGTGTGTTATGTGGGGTCCCCGGTTTGGCGTACATGTGTGCTGTATCAATGAGATGTCCTGGTGTCCCCAGCCTCTGCAGAGGATGGAGAACGAAGTGGATCTCCGAGGAGAGCAGCACGCACTGGGGACCTTCCCGTACCCACCGTCCCACCACCCTCCAGCAATGCCGCCTTCAATCCCCCTTCCTTACCTTCCTCAAGAGCCCCTTCACCAAGAGCTGTCCTTTGGAGTGGTAAGGGTACCTTGCCTGATGGTGTGTGTGTGTGTGTGTGTGTGTGTGTGTGTGTGTGTGTGTGTGTGTGTGTGTGTGTGTGTGTGTGTGTGTGTGTGTGTGTGTGTGTGTGTGTGTGTGTGTGTGTGTGTGTGTGTGTGTGTGTGTGTGCCGTGTTTAGCCTTGAGCTCAATGGCTTGTTTTAGCAGCACCGTGGGCAAACATGTGTTGGCTCCCATGCTACGGTCAACCATAATTATGTTCCTTTCAGCCATTTCCCCACATGCTTCCCCGGCGAGTGAGCGGGCAGAGATACCGGTTACAGCAGGCTCCGCCCGCCCCCCCACCGCCACCCTCCTACTACCCAGGCTTCCTCCCCTACTTCCTGTAAGTACCCTGGGACAGGTCCCCTCCGTCAACACCTGGTTTATTATCCTCATCGCCCGCTCCCCATGTATTTTGAACTGAGGCTGATTTACGGTGTTGTAATATCAATGATCTGCACAGAGTTTACAGTCCCAGTGTTTCCACATGCCGGCCGTAACACTGCAGTTGTAGTAGTTTATGTTGCATGTGTATGCTGTGTTTGATGACGTGTACAAGCTACTGGGACTTTGAATATCCCCCTGAGGATCAATAAAGTCTCTATCTATCTACATTTGGGAGTTAGGGTTTCTGTTTTTTATTTTTTTATTTTGCCTGCATGTTTGAAAGACTTGCGAGGTAACACGGAAGGTTTCTGCTGTCTGTGCCTGCCAGGTCCATGCTGCCTGTGCCGCCCACCACGGTGGGTCCAGCCATCAGCCTGGACCTGGATGTGGACGACGTGGAGATGGAGAACTATGAGGTGCGTGTCTTCATAGACTGTCCCGAGAGGGCTAGTGCTGAATAACGTTGGGTTACTTTTTGATTAAGTTGAACTGCAGTTCGCAGCACTGACAACATTGAATACTGGCTTCTGCCCATGCCAGCTCTGCCAGCACTCCGGCTGTTGCACTCTGCTTTATCTGGAAAGAAATGCCTTGCTCTGTCAGAACGGGCCATTTGCAGCCGACTGAAGGGGTGTGTGTGTGTGTGTGTGTGTGTGTGTGTGTGTGTGTGTGTGTGTGTGTGTGTGTGTGTGTGTGTGTGTGTGTGTGTGTGTGTGTGTGTGTGTGTGTGTGTGTGTGTGTGTGTGTGTGTGTGTGTCCCCACCAGGCATTACTGAACCTGGCAGAGAGGCTGGGTGAAGCCAAGCCCCGCGGGCTGACCAAAGCAGACATAGAGCATCTTCCGTCCTACAGGTTCAACCTGGAGAACCATCTGTCTGAACAAACGCTGTAAGCTCAACACCTGCCCTCCACCCCCCCTCCCACTAAACAACAGCCCCCACCAATCAACACCACTCGTTTCAATGAAGACTCTCCTTGACACTTCCTTGTCTTGTTTTCCCCTCTCTCTCCCAGGTGTGTCGTGTGCTTCTGTGACTTTGAGTGCAGACAGTTACTCCGGGTTCTGCCGTGCAACCACGAATTCCACGCCAAGTGTGTGGACAAATGGTTAAAGGTAGGCCGAAGCACAGTCGGTCTCTCTTTGGCGTCGTTCATTTCATTACCGTTCACCTTGAACTTTGAACCCCACCTTGGAGCCCACCTCCTCCCTGGTTTTAACGCGCCTCTCCCCCTCCAGACCAACCGCACCTGCCCCATCTGCCGCGCCGACGCCTCCGACGTCCACCGGGAAGCAGAGTGAGGAGCCGCCGTCTCTCGTCTTGGAGATCGGCGCACGGCCGAGCAAACCCCCCCCCCCGGCCAGACACCTTCTGGGTGGGGGTGGGGAGGACGGGGGCTGAGCGGATGGGTGGAGGAGGAGGCCGGGGAACACCCCCACCTGCCACAACCTCGCCCGATTTCCTCCAGTAATTACAGCTTACAACCCCACCCGCCCCCCCTCCCACCAACCCCTAAAAAAAAAGCAATCCAGGACAGTTCCCTGGAAGCGATCATACCTCTGCTGTGCTTCAATGTGTGAGTGTATTGAAACCCACTGCCTTTCGCAGCCTATAGCCAGAGTTCTGGGATTGCCAGCCACTTACGTCTCTGTCCCCCCCCCCCCCCCCCCCCCCCCCCACACACACCCGCCCCACTCCCCCTGTTGCAAAATTCCAAAGATTTTCCCCCCACGACATTGTACTGCTGCTTTAGGTCACAAGGTTCCTGTTCCTCTTTTTGTTCTTTTAACTTTTGCAATGTGGTGTTCGTTCACGGGGGGGGGGGGGGGGGGGAAGAGTGCGCTGAGAGTGGACGGGAGCGGCAGTGCTGTAGGTCGGCGGACCAGACACTTTGTGCAATTAGCAGAAACAGAATATGAATTCTTCAACATGGATGTCTGTGTTTGGAGGCAAAAGGCTGTCCTTCATAGATGCATGTTTATGTTAGGTCTTGGGAAAAGTGACTTGTTAATAATGTATGTTTTGCAATAATGTATGATTATTTCAATTATTATTCATTATTTAGTTTACCCCCTTTTTTTCCCCTTTTTTGTGGGCGGGGCTGGGGGGGGGGGAGATTTGCCAACGCTATTGTGAAAGTGTGACTTGGTGTGGTTTTTAAAGAAGAAAAAAAAAAGGTTCCGATTGGGTTAAGCCTGAGGTGACGGACTGCAGATGATGGGACAGGAACTATTTTTTTTTTTTTTTTTAACTCTCCGGACACAGATCTGTACTGAAGCAGTCTCCTGGATTTGTGGATAGAGGAGGCAGCAGCTTCGCTGAGGGCGATGTGCTTGTCAATCTGAGTAGAGGAGGACAAAAGACTGCTTCTTTCTGAGGGGATACTCAGAGGTCTCCCCGCGTACAGGTGGGCATGAGTGTGTGTGTGTGTGTGGTTATCGTGCGTGTGTGTGTGCGCGTGTGTCTGTATGTATGTGTGTTTGTCCTGTCCACAGAGCCGATGCATTGTGTAACCACTGGATACAGGGCAGCATGTTAGGATTTGCATGGACTGTTGATTCAGACTAGCAATATTTTAATCAAGCATTGCCACCAAATGTATCAAACAAATTTTAACAAAAAAAGTATACAGATTAAAGCAAGGAAGAAAACTTGATTCTGTTTTGCTTATCCAGAAAGTATAGAGGAGGGGGGGAAAAAATGAAGAGGCTAATGCTTTGGTTCCATTTTCTTTTTTAAATCCAGTGGTAGAGACAGATGTGGTATTCTGAAGGCAGAGCTGGAAGGATGCGCAGAAAGCAATATGTGCAATGAGTGGTGGTTAAAAAAGAACAGTTCTCTCCTTCCTAGTTTGGAGCACCAGGCTTTTTGATTTCTTTGTTTGTGAGCCAAATATTCCAATATTACAGATATAGCCTACTGTTTTCAATATTTCAATATCTGCCTTCTTATTACCTTGACAAGCACAAACTTATTACTAATGTTTCACTTCGTCATTTAACCCTCTTTTTGAAAAGGTATTCCGTTTTGTGTATGTTTTTTAAGTTTATTTATTGGTTTTAGTCCAGTATAGAAAAAAATGCATCGAAGGAATCAGTTGAAGCACTAACATCGTTTTTTGTGTATGGTGTTTTTAATTCTTTAATTCCAGCAAACTCGGTCAGGTATAGCCCCTGGCAATGGTCACAGTAAATAGTATGTGTAGCTTTTGGCGTGAATGCTCTTCGATAGAATGGCTTGTTTTGAAGACTAAAGAATGTTGAAAACCCTTTCGTAGTAGAAGTCACTGGGGACACTTCTGCTACATCTGTCACAGCCCTGAGTGGACAGAGATGAATTAACATGACAATATGAGCTGGAGTTGTTGAGTAGTTGCACTGTTTTGACTTCTTGTTCTCTGCCTGGGAATTCACTTCCAAACTTGGTGAATTGTGGTTGGGGGGAGGCTATTGTTTCACTATAACTGTCCCAAGATGCACTAACAGGTGGTTTTTAAATCCATGGTGTTTGTGGAAAGGGATGCCATTTACTTTTCTTTTTTTTTAATCACGCTATTGCGTTTTTAATGTGTGTGTGTGCCACCTTCCAAGTAAAAAGAAGCCATTTAATGCGTTAAACCCACAGCTTTCAGAATTAACCTATGTGTACATAATATCTATTTGCTGGCTTATATTGTAAGTAAAAAAAAATACTCAGGGCCTCTCAACATATAAAAACAAAGGAAAACAGTCCATTTCAAATGGAAAAGATGCCATGAAAGGGTATATTTAAACTTTTTTGTTTCTCTGACCATATTGTCATGTAAACGATTCTTCTATATTATTTTCTTTCAAAAATAGTACAATTAACCTCATTTAAAGACAGGCATGCAAGAAGAAAAGATAATAAAGACGTTATGAATATTCACAGAAAAGAGGCAATGTATACACTGCAACTCATTAACACTGTGTTATTCAAACCTGTTTACCTTCTGTTCTTGTACTTTAACCACATGTTAAAACATAGCGGTTGTGATGCCATTTTAAAGAAGTGCTGTGGTGCACATTATCCTACCTAAATCACTTCCAAAACTACTTCAGCGGTGTTGCATGATTTTAAAGAAGAAAAAAATACATCATTTTAAAAATAAGCGGAAGGAAGATATCTAGAGAATCTGGTGAAGAACAATGTAAACGGGGCACAATATGCATGCTTGTCGACCAGATCCCAACAGAGTTTTTGTTCTAGTTGGCTTCAGATCTTAAACGCTCAGCTGATAACTGCCATGCATCGTACTGCACACATTTGTAATAGAACTGAATGACTACAAGATTTTATGCGCTTTCTTTTTTTGTTATCTTTTCTTTTTAAGGAGAAAAAAATGTAAATGGTCTTGAAACCCATGATTTGAACTCTTAAATTCACCGTGTTAATGTTTTTGCCCAAATGACTGAAAAATACATGCTCTGAAACTACTGTAGTTTATCAAAAGCCATAGTGAAAAGGTGCTAGATGTTCTGCTTTAGGTATAACTGTCACTGGCGTGAATGCTTTAGTTTGTCATGGATCCTATGTATTCTTAAAAGCATGTTATACCGATACCTGTAACATTGTCAGTTAAAAAATCAGTATAGTTTAAGCAATTTAAAACATACTTCTATATTCATACTAATTTCAGTGTAATACTGCACCTGCCTTCGATAGGCTCCTTCACTTAGTGTATCAATATACAATTTATTGTTCACCTAATTCGCTTAAATTTAGCACTCTTACTTTTGAGTATGTATTTTATTGATGACAACTACCCTATTAAGTAAAAAACAATATGTACCTCCCTGTAAGGCATAAGTAATCACAATCTTTAAGAAGAATTATAAAATCGAGTCTTGTAGTCTTTCTGTTGCAAACAATTACTGAATAATCTCACAGCTTGTGTGGTGGAAAAACGTGTTCCAATAAGCAGCTAAAAAAACATTATCGGGGATTTGTAGTGTATTAATTGCTTTGTTGATGCCATTTGTTTACCGATGGTTTTTTGCTGTGGTGGGATAGTGGTTCACTGTTCTTACATCCCCTGGCCTCTAGGGGGCCGTGGCTTGATAACAGATAACCGACCCTCTCACAGAGCCAGGGGCACGTGTCCTGTGTTAGGCAGAGATTTTTGCTTTGGTACTTGCACATTTACAGTTACCTCATTTTAGCCATGTTTGTATTTTGTGGAGGAAAAAATAAAACTAATATATATTATATATAGGATACAGTTCTTCTGCTATAATTTTTTCATTCCATTGGAATCATATTGTTTGTAGCAATTAACAACTAGTTAGTGTATTATATATACATCTGTATACGGTTTGAAATTTTTAAAATTTGTACTTTTTTTAAATGAAAGTTGCTAGTTCTGCTTTATCAAGTAGTGCAATCATATTTTCTTTTTTTTATTGTGGCTGATTTGAAAGGATTGTTCACTAATAAATGTATGATGTATACCTTGATTATTGGACTCTTGCTAAAGTGATTATTGCATGCACTGCTGCTTTCCTTTTCAATTTCTTTCTTCAATCTTTTCACGATTTCTTGTGATGGTCTCATAACATTAGTCTGCACTGTCTGCAGAGGCTGTCTTCATAGTCACTAACTATTCGTTAGGAAGTATGGGGGATGTGCCCCAAATAGATTTATGTAGATAAAAACACAGGAAACGCTACATTGAAGCAGGCAGGACTTTATGCAGTAAGTGAAACTAGGCATGGCTTTTCCTCTCCCTATAAAACTTCAACAATACAAGAGCGCAAATGGCAGTAGATACATTTCCTCGGGAGCAACTGATAAAAGTGGTGGATTTGTTTTTACAAACATGAACCAAAATCAATTAGGGAAAATGCTGCATAGTATGCAATTAATTTTGCAAGTCATTCACCAAACATAAAAAATAAAAAACATCTACGTCAAGACTTAAAAAAAAATGGAACAGATCAGATATCAAGTGTAATTGAATGAACCCACATTTTTCAATATTTAATTTAGAATTTGAAAATTACATTTTTACATGACCAGCCCATTCAGATGTTAAGTCAGGCAAAATGGGAATCGATGAATAACCACAGGCACATTATGGGCAGACTACTACACTACATTAAACCATGTAAAAGCTGTGGTCCGTTTACATTTTGCTGTATTTTCAAAAAAAAATTATGAGTCAGTCTGCATTTATATATACCGGTAGCAACCATCCCACATGTGGTCATTTTATGACAAGAGTCAACGGGAAAGCATACATCTTCTTTTTTAGTATTGTTGGGATTCTTCTTTAAATAACTAACCTATGTACAGAGTATGGCTCACTTAGAACAGGTTTTCCGCATTTTTCTGTTCCCAGATCTACACACGATCAGAAAACAACACACTGGCTCTGCACAACAAGTTGAAATCACAATCATGGCAAATAAACCAGAGTCCAGACCATTTCTATAGGGGTCAGTCACTATGTGAGAAGCACATATGCAATTGTAAGGCAAAAGGTTTAAAATTGGGATTTTATGTACTTAAATATTTATAATTGATTTCCATAATGTATCCTGCAGCCATCTATTCTCAGCATCATACACCAGCCATCCAATTACAGTTTTGTCTTTAAATTAATCTACCATTTCCTTTTATTTTAGTGAAGAGAATTTTTTTATTGAAACAAAGAAAGGAATGGCAGGGCCACTGGTTTTCAAAAAACTAAAAAAAATTAAATAAAAGTATAGTATAGGTTGCAAAGGATACAGAACTGGGATACAGATATTTGTTCACACAACCTCCATGGTTTCAAGATCGGACTTCCAAAGAAGTTTATATTTAATAAAATGCAGGAATCTTCAGGCTATCGGGAACCCTGTCAACTCCACCAAATGCGGTCGGCATATCAGGGCGTTAAAATGTGTTTTTCCAAGGTTAGCAATTTCTCCACAAGAATCCCATGAGCATGAACGGCCATTAACCAAAAAAAAACGAAAAAGGGTGACTGGGATTGAGAGAGGGGTCTTGGGGGAGAGGGTGTTGGGCGGGAGGGGGCGGGGGTCTTCCAAACAGGAAGAGTTCACTGTTAATCGTCTGTGAGGTCCTGAACAAAAAGGACCTCTGAGCGGCTGAGTCCTGCCTCCTTCAGGGTGGGGGGGTTGGGCTGCTCCTCGGTGGGGAGGCAGGGCAAGACTCGACGGGGAAAGTTTGTAACTATCTGGTACTTCTCTGGGGTTTCTTTCAAAGAGAACAGGAAGTCATATATAACCTGCAAGGGGAGAGAAAGACAGTTTGAGACACAGGGAATAAGAGTGTTACTGAGAGCGGTCCTACCCACAACCCTTTAAATGACTTGGGCGCGTTAACCGAGGCCTCGATTATTTGACATGAACACATCGCTCATGCTTGAGAAGGGGACCTACCGTCAGTGACTGATCAAACAGGAAGCGTCTCTCTACGCGTGTGTCGTTGGGCAGCTTGAAAACTATCTTGACACTCTCTGGATCATCTGCGGGAGGCTCCTGAGGAAGACATTCAGACTTCCTCTCCTTCTCCTCCTCGAGGTTCTGCAGCCACAACAAATACCTCAATGAATACAAGAGGACCCCCGCGTTGATTGTTATTGGCTGAATTCAAAGAATGCACCATCAAGTCATACCCTTCGCTTCCGTTCTTCAGCTAGAGCACTCTGGAGGACCAGCTCCTCCTCTTGTCTCTTCTGCTCCTGCTCCTCCCTCTTCTTTCGGTCTTTCTCCTGGTCAGCGCGGAGAGACATCAGGTAGGCCTCATCCTGCTGCTGTCTCAGCACTTGAGTCTGGTTCCTCTCCTCCCTGAAACACACACATACACACAAGTTGTAGGAAAGGTCAACTCACACCTAGACAACATCTATTGAGCCTGAAAATAAACTTTTGGGATTTTTTTGAAAAACATTACATATATTCAAGATTAAGTTGCCTCATTACAGATGCAAGTTAAGTGTTTGTCAGTGTCCAAGTAGAGTCAAACTCCTAGGCCTCTAGGAGTTTTAATTTTTTTTGTAACCAAAATCTTAAGATTGGTCACAAGAGGGATTCGAGTTCTTACTCTCATTGAGGCGGGCTCAAAGAAGTCAACGTTCAAGTGATTGCTATACGACATGTGTCCCCTACCGCTCCAGGCGCTCCGACACCAGATATGTTTGGTTGGCTTCCATGATGAAGTTGAGTTGGTTGATGAGGTCTTCTGGCTGAACCAACCCTTCTAGTCTGCCCACAACAGTCATCTTTCGGTCCTTCAGCATGATCATGGCCAGGAATGGATAGGTATTCTCACGCAGTGCCTGGGAAACTGAAATGAATGATCACACACACAGAATCGTATTAGGTTGATGACCAGAAAGGCCATGATAGTAATATACATTAGACGAGTGAATAAGCAAATTATGCACACAAAAAAGGAAGTCTAAAACGATCATCACAATTAATCAAGTAAATGTTGTGCATGTGTAAAAGCACATTTCATTACCTCTGAATCCCTCGGGCTTGCTGGTGGAGCAAGCCCAGAAGAGCATCCGCGCGTTAATGAAGGTTACAACCTCTTCTGTACACAATGTGGAGCTGAAAATTAAAAGAAAAACAGACCTCAGGATAGATGACATTACAGAGTTTTCATAACACGACCGAAGTGATTATTCAGAGCGTACCGGCAGAACTCGTCAGTGTCCTGGTGGTCCTCTCCGTGAAGGTACACTAATAAGTAACGGAGCTCACGTTTGGCATCATTCAGCGCCTGTTTTAACACACAAAGCATTACGAGTTAGGCCTCGAGTGACTGAAGTTCCTGGAGGTAGTTTTCCAGCTGGAAAGCAGTCAAACTAGCTTAGTGAAGCTTACCTGGCTGTATGTCCCCTGGTAAAATACTGGGTGTGATCGACCATACTTCTCCTCAAAGGTTTGAATGAAGGACACAACATCCCCTACTGGGTCGGTAACACGGCCGCGGGGGTCCGGTCGTACGAATCTCAGGGCAAACCTGAGGGGAACAGAAACGGGGCGATCAATACCCTTTAGCTCCCCGCCTCCACCTACTGAATCAAGACCGAGTGCTTCTGCTCACCTGAATACGTCCAAAAGGGTGTAGTATGTCAATCGGAACGGTAGCATTATCAAGTAGTAGCTCCATCCTAGTAATCCCTAAATGAAATAAAATTGGGAAACAATTAAAGACTCGAGTGCATGTGGGGTAGAGTGTATCATACTGGCTCACATCTTTAACATCCTAAAGATGTTTGATTTTATGTTAAAAGGTGTAATTTATAAAAGATTATGTAGACCTACCCGTGGTTGTGGCCTTGAGACAATGTAACTATACACTCTGTGGTCTGCAGTGTTGACTTGTAAGGGCCTGGATGGCGGAGGGTTAAACACACTTGGAACTCCTTCCTGTTCATTGAGTCTGTCTTGCACTGCTGCCTGTGACAAAGAAGTGGTATACGACTATTCAAACTAAAAGTATTTCCTCTGGACAAAAACACATTGCCATGCTATTGTAGAGGCTTTGGTCAGTAAACTGAAAAGACACAAGAACCCTATTCATTTCCGCATCACCTCAATGTTCCAATTGTGCTGTTCTAGTGTACGACGACATTGGTCCATGGACTCCAAGCCAGTCAGGTCCTGTTGGGGAGGAAAACGTGTTGTCCATCACATAGTATCCCAGCTGTAAACACTAAAGAAATCTCTCAGTTGTGTGTGGTTGGGGAGGATTCATTAGGCGATAGGTCACCATCATATATAGTTTCCCAGACTAGAGACTGAACCAGTGGGTTTTAAGATGCACTGTCACTTTAGTTTTCCATTGGCTATGCTAGCTGTCCAAATCCAGCAGACGAACTAGTCATCAAGCTACACCATAGGAAGATTTGATATGGACAATATCGTCCTACCACGGTAACATTTTAACCAGTTTATACGACAACATTACTTATTATACGGACGAAACTTAACTAACATGACAGCTCATCCCATGGTTATCCGGCTAACCTGACTTTGGTATAATTCAGCAGAAGCTAATCGCAGAGCTAAAGGTGTCCACTGAAGATACATGTAATAGTGTGTTAGATGGCCCATTCGGTCTAAATGAGTGCAGGGTATTATGGGTCGGCTGGGTCGTTATTAGAATGGTTAGCCTATCATTAGTCAGCTAACCAGCTAGCACAGCAGCTACGCTTAAGTTGACGGTTATCGTAGGCGCTAGCAGTGAAGTTGACTGTACGAAAAGGGGGTTGATTCACGCCGCGGGACGTACATCGAACCACCCAGGCGTTCGTAAACAGCTATCGATGTACGGAACATTGAAATCAGAGTTGTCGTGACGCATTGTGAGGGCTCTACCTGGAATTGTAGGAGTTTTTCAGTCTGCGCCTGGGATAACTCTTGCTCCTCTGGCGCCGCCATCTTACCTCGCCAATCATTAAGCGAGACGTGAGAACGTAAAAACTCTACGCATAACGCTGACACAACCCCTGCCTAGTAAACTGACGTAAAGACCCTGCGTATAGTAAACTGACGTAAAAGCCCTGCTGATAGTAAACTGGCACCTGGTGCATACCGCCGTCTAGTTCCCGGGTTGAGGGCCCGACGAGACTGTAGCTCATCCTCTTTTCCACGTATATATTTAGGGGTTTGATTTAGGCTAATTTGATATGCAACATTATGGTATTCTATAAGAATACATAGCTATCAATCAATAGTTATTTATACTGATTAAATCAAATTATATTAAAAAATAAAGAAAAAGAGAAGCCAACTGATGTCTGTGTTTGTACATTCACACCACTGCTTGAATCTTTCTGATAACAATAAACTCCCTGAAGAATCTGAAACTCTCCAAAAAAGTACAGAGACAGGTTCACACAGAACGGAACCGTATGAAATTGTGGGGTACATTCTTATATAACAAAAATTACTTTTGGTTAGAAATGTTTATTCAATTTCTTGCATATCATTTTTGTTAACAGTGAAGAGAAACTCTTTCCCAAAAAAAAGCAAGAGTTTTGTTTGAAATCTGCTCCCATTGGAGAATGTTTTTGTTAAACATTCTCAAACTAGCAAACGGCTCATCTGCATAGCAGCAGGTGTACCTAAAACATCAAATAACACAAAGATCAGTCATAGTTAGATCATAGTGTTTGAGCTCAAAAATTCACTTTTTTCCTTCGACCATAATTATATGGTAGCCATGTTTGGTCTTTATTGGGGGATCTGTGTAGACTGGTTTATCCGTCGTACTGTTAGCCAAGGCAAATGCTGCATCCTGAAAGGGTCCAACCATTGATCCTCGCGTCATCCAACCCAAATCCCCCTGTTCAAACAAAAACAAATATTTGTTTTATACATATTCAATCATCAATAAAGTGTATCATTAATACAAATTTAAAATATATGGATTGATGCTGTATTAATGGCTTTTATCCCCACCAAATTAGACGATTCTTTAATCCAAATAAACATTTAAATAGCTCTAACAGAACATGTTCTGATTATCCCAATGCCGATTTGGGTTATGAACCATTGTCGTCTCTCGTGGCTTAAAGTTAACAATATAATTGGTCAAAATGATATTCACTATATGGCCATTGTTTACAATCATGGTAGGCTCACTTACACTAAATGCTATTCGTATTCGGCAGTCATTTTTACAAATGATATTGGTGACAGATGTTTCAGTGAAGCCAGGAGACACAGTTAAGATGATTTGATCACCCAGAACTGTATTTCCTTTAAGAAGATTGAGAGGGTAAATGTGTTTTTTGTCAATAATGCATGATCTTACTCCTTGTCTGGCTTTGTCTTCACTATATTGTGTAGCTACTTCGTTGAATCGAACACCAGCTTTTAACTTTTCCATGGCCTCCATGCATTTCCCATGTTTTTCACATAAGATATGCCGGACCTAGTGAAATATGCATGTTAAAAAAAAGATAACCTCATTAGCTTTAAGTGATGGGCAACAGCAAACCACAGCTTACATTTAAAAAGTGATACTTAGTCAGGCCTGAAAGTAACATTAGTGACTGTTCGTCCATCTTCAGGAAATAATTGATTGTATCATGCCAATAATAGTTGTGCAGGGCCAACTTTTAGAAAGGCCAGGATCGAACGCACTCACATATTATGCGTACAAATGAACACACTAAAATTCCTGGATGTCGACTGCTGAAGACAGCAAATATAAAGGGATCACAGTTAATTATTATCTGAACACTGTTGTTGCTGGAGCTTCGTATTAACGCATAATTGATGCGTTAATAAGAAACTCCTTGGTGGATTTTCTTCCTATGATATTCGTATACAGAATGGCCATATCGTGGTTACCTTCACAGCAGTACCACCCTTCGGTGCCTTTTCGTTTTTGTCTGTATCTCCACTTCCCGAGGCAGCAGGGGCTGTGAATAATAAGACATATTCAATGAAGTACTGTTTAATCAGCGTGACTATTTTATTCATTCTGAAGCGCATAAGACACATCATGTTTGCATTCGCTAGCTGTTCAGTTTGCAATCCAATTCACCATGAACATCAATGATGTGATCTTACAAAGGTTCAAACCAAACGGGGACTTGTTTGCCTACCTTTACCCCCCTTACCACCTTTCCCCTCCTTCCCACCTTTCCCCTTTGGTGGCATTATCTAGCAACGTGATTTTATTTTAGAATACATACAACGAAGTAAGCGCGTTACTGTGAGCTCTTTGAATACTGTGGTAAACATGCGCTACGGAGTTCCTGTCAAGTGGCACGCATGCGCATGCGCACGCGCACAACAAAACAACTCCATTTGAAACAGCAATTTTAGCATTACGGTCTTTTCAATCAACATCATTGTTTTTTAATTTATATTATCTTTGATGACACTAACAACATTTGGCTATATGTTTTGCAAAACGAGCATTTCACTTTTAGCTTCGTGTGGCATAATTGCCTACTGCTGCTCCCTTGTGGTGGTCGCCCGAACCAGTGTAGGTCCCTCTACTTTTGAATCATAATTTAACTCAACTCATAGATCTTCCAAGCAACAGTTTGTCACTCAAAGACACGCACACACGCACACACACACACGCGCGTACACTGCAGGTACACACGAATTCGTAACAATACGTAGCCTATTATTGGTAGATTCAATGCTTCATTGATCACCGTGATCAAGAATCGTAAATGAATGAATAAAAAATCAAGGACACGCTCGTCTCTTTAAACTGTGATTACGGGATCAGACAAAATTAATAAAAACGCACATACAACATTACTGATTCAATTGATATAATTATATCTTCCTATTGTATACCTTCATACGAAATCACTCGAGGTTTCGTGCGAAGGGAAATGAAGGTTTAAATTGTTCAATGAAATGACCTTGCTGTACATTATATTTATTGTGCTATCGCGATACCATGTAACATATGACTCGGTTGTTTTGATGACGCTTCTCCAAGTTCTCGCAGTGGTTGTCACTTGCAATTGTTTTTCAGTGCACTGACGTCCACGCACAGTGGCGCTGCTATCACTTTTGCCAGTACTTCAGAATGGGCTCGGATTATGCGGAACAAACACTTCCATAAGAAGGTGAGCATCTGGAATGACTCAAGTCAAAATTGAACCTACAGCCATGAGGTTGAGCTATCTTTAGAGTAACTATATATGATCGTCAGCTACTACGACTGGCGAATGTGATCCAATTGTGCTAGCTAACTTTCTGGATCTGTAGCTAGCTAGCAGGCTAGGGTTAGCAGCCGTATGTTCTGGCCAGTAGCCGGCAAATAATATGTGTTTCTTCAAGGAAACTTTCTCAATCCTATGATAGTCAAACGGTTAACTTTTGAATCAATGTACGTATTTATTTATACGTTTTCATGTTGACAAGTGGCGTACTTGATGGTATCCCTCTTCAGTGGACTGGGAGATCATTCTGCAAGGGTTCTGTGACGTTGTAGGTTAACAGTTACCTTGGTTGTCTCTTTACTTGGCTATTAACTGCTCGCCAGAAATTCACGGAGTGTTTTCCTTTCAGACAACCCCCTCACCACTCTACCAACCCCCGCAGGAGCGAGGATGATCCCGATCCTGGTAAAGCGACCATGGTATGTTTTCTGCAGGGTCTCTTTGCAGCACAGAGCGTCTCTGTCACACCGATTACCGAGGACTCCGCAGCTGTCTGGTGGGGCTCTATATGACTTAATCCGCATCTAACGTTAGTCTATACACTTGTCATTCATTCACCATGTTACTAGTCTCTAACCTGCGTGGCTGGCGACGCTGCCAATGGACAACACCGGGTCGTTTTAACTTTTATCGCCTCAACAGGTTGGCAAGGGGGAGGCCTGCCCAACGTATGGTTTCGCCTGCCAGCCTGGCGTGTAGCATCTCCATGTCTAGGCCAGCTACACTACTACTGTACCTCTGGTGACAGTAAGGATGGGCCTCCTAAACCAGTGTCGGTCAATGTTCCAAGCACAGAGAAGGTGCTGTCTGGTAAGACCTTGCTTTTTATTAACAATACTTAACAGTTTGGTCATAAGTGTGTATAACAATTTGATATGATTGCTCTTTAATATGGTAATTATATTTCTTATTATAAGGTCTTACAAACAATGTGTTTACTCAGTCAATTAAAGACTGCTCTGTTGGTCATTTCTCTCAAAACCTTATTGAGGAATATATTGCATCTATAAAAGAATGTCCCTCGTTCTTGACTGCTGACATATTTTTTCTAATGCCCATCAGCCCCAACAGCAGCAACCACCCCAGGTAAGTTTTCCTTTTTATCATATCTGGATTTTACATTTATTTATTGGTTTGAATTAAATGTATGAATTATATTTGTTTTCCTTCTTCAGGTGCAACACTCCTGGGGTTGACTAAAACGGAGACGATACAGGTCAGAGGTAAGTTTGAACACTAGATGAAGCGTTTTTCTATCCTCAACATTGTTGGGGTCCAGTAGTTGCAGTCTGACTCGCCCGATTGTCTGAGTGAAATTCATACAGAAATGCATTGAGGAATATGGTCCTGTCGGTGTGCAGTACGAGCTGTCCTGAAAAAACGCGAGTATGGATCCAAGTACACGCAGAACAACTTCATCACGGCGGTGAGAGCCATGAATGAATTCTGTCTCAAGCCCAGGTTAGTCCTGTTGACCAAAACCATCAAAGTCTTTCATTCAATCAAACACACATTTATCGTGAATTTATAAATCAATCGCATGGCATCAACAACAAAGCATTAAAACTGTGTTCATAAACGCTATTCCTTTCTTGAGATATTGCTGTGCAATTCCCTGTATTCGATTTTGTGTATTCAATGCGCTGAATTCGACTCCCAACAGGAAATGGTGGCATACTGAAGCTATGATACAGTTTTGATTTAGTTAATGAGTGAACTCGCCGCAGTGATTAACTAACTAGCATTGTATCGGAGCGCTGCTCTAACGCGGCCATTGATCCTGTTCTTCAAGAGCAAATTAACCAAATTAAACCTGGTAATTAGTCTTTTATGATCATAAACATAGTAATCTATGTCACGATCAATGGACAGCGGCAGCGACGTGTTTACTTTGAATCTCAGTGTTTGAATTCCAGCTGAAACAGAGGGTTAACTTTCTCTTTTAATTTAGTGCATTTATTCTCGTTTTCTCCTATAGTGACCTTGAGCAGTTGCGGAAGATTAGGAGGCGGAGCCCGCACGATGACACGGAGGCTTTTACGGTCTTCCTGCGCTCTGATGTCGAAGCAAAGTTAGTAGACACACTGCTCTCATTGTAGTCACATCTCCCTTTGTAATGCTCAACCCACCTATTTCCTCAACTCATCATTCTAGCTCAGACCAGAATGCATACCGTTATTGCACATGTATGTTATTTACATTACATTTGATTGTTTTTCCCAGAGCACTCGATGTATGGGGAAGTCCTGAAGCTCTGGCCAGAGAGAGGAAACTCAGGAAAGTGGTTGAGCAGGAATACCAAGAAAGTATGTGTCTCCCTGTCAACTAATAGAAGGACAAATTATGAATCCATTTCTACATTCTTTACATACTTTTTCTATTTCTCCACCTTGAATTACATAGACCTTTACAATGAGACTTGTTTCCAGCAGATATTTATCGAAATCAGCAGTTGCTGAAAGAATATAAAGACTTCTGGGGAAACACTAAGGTGAGCGCATAGATGTTGCCAACCACGTTTCCTTTGATCTCCCCCCGCATCGGATCAGTAGTAAATCCCAGAACCAACTTGTTTTGATTGCCTCGTCATGGTTCCCAGAGAGCTTCCATGGTGTCCACCCAACCTTTCCCCCCCATTGTGTCTTGTTTGGACAGTCTGTCTATCTACATGACAATAGCCTACTGTTTTCCAGTACTGCTCTTCACTATACAGCCCTGCGCTTTACCAGCATGTTCACTTGCATGTTTTTCTAGCATTCTCTGGCAATACAGAATGACATAAAATTGATGTTAATTTCCAATATGCAACCTTTTAAACACTTGCTTTTTCTTCTTCCTTTCTTTTAAATATAGCCTAGATCAAACGTGAGGGCCATGTTTCTACAAGGTCCAGGGAAAGTGGTTATGGTCGCTATTTGCATGTAAGTTGTTAGGTCCATGGGTGCGTTTTCCATATAAAATCTAAGAAAATGGTGTGTTTTATAGTGAGAAACAGTATACTATTGTCCCATTTGTCTAATCAAGAGTACCAAAAGCTGAAGTAATATCACCACGCCAGTGACAATTGAACAAAATGAGCAGACTCCTATCATTAACTAAATGAGTAGGCTAAATGGAAGGGTTAGGGTTCAAGAATGTGTAGGGCGGATCTCACATGATGAGTGTCCGTGGCTGCTTAGATTAGGATGATTGAGTTAGGAAGCATGTGCAGTCACGTGTTTGACTGCACATGTCTAGTTGGTGTCTAATGCAAGACATCAGGTAGACACAGACTTGACAGACCAAAATCTCAAGATTTATTCAAGCCTGGAGCATTGAAATAGTTGTACTACGACCACATTTTGCTTCATAAAATGTTGAACAAATGAGCAATCCTGGTAGACAGATTAAAGGGTTTCAATCTGCCTACTCGTGAATATGCAAGTGTAATTAACCAGTGTATATTCAAGTTATGCAGCAAGAGCCTTAACAGCACAAAAGTACACCGTTCCCAGTTAACCTGACCCGCTTGGTAGGGCTCTACAAACTATCCCATTCAAACCTTTAAAACCTCCTGTCTCTTGTCCACAGCAATGGGCTGAACTTCTTCTTCAAGCTCCTCGCATGGGTGTACACTGGGTCTGCCAGCATGTTCTCTGAAGCCATACACTCCTTGGCCGACACCTGCAACCAGGCCCTGCTGGCCCTGGGGATCAGCCAGTCGGTCCGCAACCCTGACGCCGTGCATCCGTAGGTTCAGACAAACTTTCATTAGGAGAAACACGTCTTAGGGGCTACTCTCTGATCCTTCAATTAGGTCAGATACTCAAAAATTGTGTGTGTGTGTTCCTGTCTTTAGGTATGGCTTCTCCAACATGCGGTACATTGCCTCCCTCATCAGTGGAGTGGGCATCTTCATGATGGGAGCCGGTCTCTCCTGGTACCACGGCATCATGGGACTGCTTCATCCACAGCAGATGGAGTCCCTCTTGTGGGTGAGTGGCTCTGTTATCCTCATGTCTGTATCACGCAAGACGGCAGTTAAGTTCTTGATCCCCAATGTCGAGAGCCTAACCTGTCACATCTTCGTGCAAGATGCCCCTACCTGCTTGTGATTCAATCTGTCTCAATTCATAGGTTTGTTTTGGATTAAAGAGTCTTCTAAATGTATTGATATAGGATGTTCATATTAATGAATCCTTATTTCTTTCTTAAAGGCCTACTGTATCTTGGCTGGCTCATTGGTCTCCGAAGGAGGTAAGGTTTCATAGTGAATCTAGCATTTCTCCCCATATCTTTTTAAGCTATTTAGTTTATACTCACCCAACTGTTGTGTCGTTAACCCTAACCCTATTTTTCAGCTACATTACTAGTTGCCATCAATGAAATAAAGAAGAGTGCCCGTGAACATGGAATCTCATTTTATGAATACGGTACACATTTTTATATCAACAATTTATGTTTGTACTCTTGTCATTTCTCATGTGGGAAGGCTTATTCCTTACTACACATACCATAATATTCATGTGTTTATATATTTATTAAGCAAACAACAGCTTCTTGAAGTTCTGCAGAATTTTTAGTTAGAGACCAGAAGCTCACTCTGGTGTGTGTGTGTGTGTGTGTGTGTGTGTGTGTGTGTGTGTGTGTGTGTGTGTGTGTGTGTGTGTGTGTGTGTGTGTGTGTGTGTGTGTGTGTGTGTGTGTGTGTGTGTGTGTGTGTGTGTGTGTGTGTGTGTGTGTGTGTGTGTGTGTGTGTGTGTGCGTGCGCAGTGATGCAGAGTCGAGACCCCAGCACTAACGTGGTGCTGCTGGAGGATGCTGCTGCTGTTCTGGGGGTCATTATGGCCGCAAGCTGCATGGGGCTCACCTCCCTCACGGGTACGTCAAGGCACACTCGGCCTGAAGACCAATCAGCTGTTGACTGTGTCTTTCTGAATAGTTACCTCAAGCACACGGTCCCAAGATCAGTTAATATTTTTATAGTGCACCCTGAAAACTAAATAAAAGGTCCCATGACATACCAACAGGTCTGGTGTGTTTAGCTGTTACAAGACGTTTTGGAAATCTGGCCCTTATGACATCACAGGTGGGCGTGTCCACCAAGATGTGTGCTGGATAGATCAGTCTACCAGCCTACCCAGTGGACTGTAGCAAACGTTGCTCATCTATCCGTCACACATCTAGGTGGACAAGCCCACCTGTGATAAACGGCTTGTAACGGCTAATCAAACCACACCTGGTGGCATGTCATGGGACCTTTTAAGTCACATTGTGTAATGGGGCACATGGAGCGCGATTTTACAGGGCCTGTATTTTCCACTCGCTTTGTATAGAACGAAAGTATTTTCTCTCGTAAATTCTTGAACATTATTTTGCATCTGTCCCGACAGACATAGCAGCCTCTATGAGATGGTTGTTCCAAAATATGTTTTTATTTAATTTTAGTCATCCCTCCAACGCTTTGTCATTTCCACCTCATAATCCTTCCATCCAGGTAACCCCTACTACGACAGCCTGGGGTCCCTGGGGGTGGGCACCCTGCTTGGGGCCGTCTCAGCCTTCCTCATCTACACAAACACGGAGGCCCTGATTGGACGATCCATACAGGCTGAGCACGTGCAGAAACTCACCGAGTTCTTGGAGAACGACCCGGCTGTCAGGTAGACACAAACATGTACACGTACACACACACAGGTACACACAAGTACACACACACATGTACGCACAGCAAACACACAAATGTACATCCATAAACAATGACTGTGTTGTGTGGTGGGCCTTTATAACTTTCACCTTCAGTACCCAAAATAGACTGACTCAAGGTTTTAAAAAATGTGTGCGTGTTCAAAGTGACAGGAGCGGCTGTCACTTTGTTAAGGTTGAATCTTAGTACAGGATCTAGCAACGTGGACTCGAAAGGCCTATGTTTGTTTTTCCTCTCCCCAGGGCCATCCACGACGTGAAGGCCACTGACCTGGGCCTCAGCAAGGTGCGCTTCAAGGCGGAGGTAGACTTTGACGGGAGGGTGGTGACGCGGTCGTACCTGGAGAAGCAGGACATCGATCAGATTCTCAACGTAAGTCAGCGACCCACCTACTTTCCATACATGTATTTATTAGTACATTTATTTGAAAGACTCGTGATCCATTAAGCACATACAAATACATATAGCAACACATACATAAACAACAACAAAAACGATTTAAAAAGGCGATGATACCAGTGTTTCCCCATGGGTGACTGGTATTGCACAGTACTAAGTCCAGGATTTGACCAAAGCATAATAATGATGTTACAAGAACCATTCAAACTGCCAATAAATGTGCACATATTTATGTATACACATTATATGTATTATAAACAAAATATCCAACCTTAATGCATATGGATATTGGCACCTGTTTCAGAGCGCCTGTGTTTCCATGTGAGCCTACGATTTACATTGGTCTGTTGGGTGTCTGTAGGAAATCCAGCTGGTGAAGACCTCGGAGGACCTGGAGAACTTCATGCTGAAGCACGGGGAGAACATCATCGACACCCTGGGGGCGGAGGTGGACCGCTTGGAGAAGGAGCTCAAGGTGCAGAACCGGACCTCCACTTTACTCTTTCATTCACCCTAATGGCGCGTTTCCACTGCAGGGAACGGATCGGATCGCAAAGGTGCGGATCGGATCGCAAAGGTGCGGATCGGGTCGCGTTGCCACCGCCAAAAGTGGGCGTGACCCGGACTTAACCGTACCCGTTTTGGCCAGTTTTGGCCTCGTTTTCAGGACTCCTCCGTTGGGGTACTGAAAACGAGACGAGACGCCTGAAAGGGTCCCGGGAAATTCTAGCTACACACCCCCTCCGTTGATTGGTCGACAGAATCATCACGTCCGGGTGACGCGGGGATAAAAACAAACAAACGGTAGCCTCGAGGTATTATTCTTTACAATTAACATGTCGCGTAAAACGCTTGCTTGGGCGAACAAGGAGGTGGAGACGTTCGTCTGCATTCTTGGGGAGGAAGACGTTGTTTACGATGTTTACGTAGCTGCCGCGGCGATCGACATCCGGCCTACCACAAAGGGTACTGTCGGCAGTGGAAACGCGACCTCGGAACTGAGCTGGGCTATACCGCCCCCTCCCTACCGCACCTTTGCGATCCGATCCGTTCCGCACCCTGCAGTGGAAACGCGGCATAATAGCCCCTTTTTAGTCTTATCATCGCCGAGCAGGCAGGGACATGTGTCCCATTAGCTCTCCATCAGCTTTGAATATCTCATAGAATTTGTAAGTAAGTAATCCAGCATTTTGTAAAGGGGACGACCCAATAACGTTGACCTAATGTAACTATCCTCACAAATGTGCTTTAATAAATGCTTATAGTGATTTTTGGCCTTATTCATCATGCTCCCATGCAGCAACGTAACCCGGAGGTTCGCCACGTGGACCTGGAGATCCTGTAACGTCAAGTGGAGCTCCGCTAAAGGAACGGCTTTGACCGAGGCCACGTCCCCCTGCTGTTGGAACAAGCAGACGAGAGGCAGGGCCATTCCCCTTGCCACCCCGCAAAGCTGCCACCCTTTTTTATCCTGCCATTGACCCTTACAGCTTAGCCTCCCACAGCTTACCCCTCACCCAGCCTTACTGCAGTGTAGTGCTATGGCCAGTCAGCAGTCCTTGGAAAGTGTTGTGTGCATGTCCAACTTTGCCATCGGTTAGTGGTACTTGATCATGCAGATGTGCTTGGGGTGTTCCTGTCTCTGTGTGTGTGCGTATGTCGAACCAGTCTTAACCAGTCTTTCCCTTGACATTTCCATCTTTTCGACTTCTCGTAGAGCTGTTTCACGTTTGTATCTCGACGTGTGTTCCCGTTCCGACATGAACGTGTTTGAATTGGGTTGAAGGTTTGACATTTTCAAACTGCAAATAACATTAGTGCTTCTTTTTCTTTGATAATATACATGTTGTATACAGAGATAAGGTTACTGTAGGTTTATTATTAGTACAAAGGAACAATTGTGATTAACCATATAAAGAAGAGACTAATGACTATTATATTACTTTATAGTCAATGTACTGAGTGGATGAACCACAACACAGAAACTGGTACGCAAATGATTTGAGAACCCAGGAGCAGCACTTAAGATCACTCTCACATTTCTAAGAGCCTAAGTCTAAGAGCATACGAAGGAAGACGCACTTGAAAAAGGATAACGAAAAATAATGCAAATGTGAACTCGTGTCCATACTTTGGACCTATGCTCAAAAATCTCTTAACTGCTTGTTAACAAGATATTATTCACCAACCCCTCCCCCCCCCTCCCTTCCCAATTTCTGCTTGCTTATGCATCTTCTGGAAGACTAACCGCTGCTGCAGCATACGCATCTAATGCAAGGGGTGGCAGGCTGTCATTGTATGACTCGATTGTATTGTTCCAAAGAGTTCCACTGGGTGGCCCTCTTCCAGACTGAGCCAACGCAATGACGCCCGGTTTCACCTGTAAATAAGGGTCCGCTTAAGCTCCGCTACAGTTTATATTTTATCTATGATTTCATTTGGAGGGAGGTGTGTGGTGGTGTACATTATGGACATGGGTTAACCGATGGACAATAAATCATATTTTGACTTGCCGAACCCGACATCCGATGTACTTTGAGTCTGACGTTAATTGTCTGCACTGAGTCAGAGGCTGGTCTTTGGAGAATGCAGTGGGTGATGATCTGTGAATGAGGCTTGTTTCAACAGCCCACGCTGCAGACCAAGAGCTGGTTAGCCAGGTGGTTATACAGATATAACCACCTGTCAATATTTTTTCAGATGTTAACTGATTATGTAATATTTCCCTAATGTTAGACCATGTAATGCTGAAGTTCTTTGAACACATTTCAGTTAATTTATTAAAATGATTTGCTTTGATTATTTTCTTGTGGGGTTCTTTTTTTTTAATATACAATATTTATTTAATAGGTGCAAAGGTAGCATTCGGGAGGGGGTAAATTTCTAATTCCAAATTGATCAAACCATAAATCATTTCAAGGTCATCAAGTGCTGATTTAATTCAATAATGAATTTAAACATTTATAACGAAGCACCAATGCAGTTAGTATGGCTGTTTGATGTGCGGGCAGGGATGCTGTGAGGCAAAGCCCGTTAGATGGAGCCCTTGTAGGGTGGAGGAGGCGAGGAGCGGAGTAGCCTACGCTGACGTCAATAAAAAAAAAAGCAGTCATTTTTAACCAGTCTGCGCATTGACTGACCGTTGATAACATTGCGCACAGACAACACCGCTGCTGGACCATACCTAATCTCATCGAACCACCGTAGAATTTCAACCGGACACCGGAGCACGGAGAGATAAAAAGGAACCCCGTCGTTTGCAGGTTTTAACCATTAAATGTTGTCTACCATTTGGGTGTTGCCGCACATCTCGGTGTCATGTCTCGTCATACCATTCCCAAGTCAATTGTGCCCGTGCCACTGCCCATTTTTCGTTTTCCTCCATGTCTTTCCCCTGTCTCCAGGTCATGCATTGTGCCGTTGAGGATCAACATGCTCCCGGTGTAAATAACCGTGTAGCGTCCTCTCAGGGCTTCAAAAAATGGGAGAATGACCGACCACAGTATCTATCTACATCATGTTCTGTAGGCTAACCGTCTTTCCATTGCGATTTGTGGTTTTAATTTTTAGAAATCTCTCGTATCGATCTAAATACGTTTACGTAGCATTTTTTGTTTTTTAAAAGGGGGGAATTTGTACATGCGAATATATATTTGGTTTACGCTTCCCCGTTAAACCCCAGTTGGGGGAGCAGCAGCAGTGGTCCACCACGGTTTGAATATCTCCCACATATCACAAGGCCACGATGGCTACCAACAATCAACACTCCCCCACCCACCCTCACCCATCCTCACCTCCACCCATCGACAGCGATTGCGCCTGCGAATTGGCATGGGACTTTGACACTCAGGACCTTTTGCATACATAGCCTTGATACGCATGACGTCGTCTTAATTTCTGGTCGTTGTTTCAATCACAGGTGCGGGTGGGCTGACGTCTGCAAGAACAACCGACCGAGGCAACGCTTGATGGAGGAGTGAAAGCTCGATGGCGGACATGTCTTTTGCTCTACGCTTTTAGCCTCTTTACAGTGCTGCCTTGTCGAGTTGTTCAAGCAGCATTGTACAGGGCTATGACAGCGTCGAGCGCCCCTCTACTCCCGGGGCCACTGCCCCTGACCCCTTGGATGGAGGTCAACCAATTGAAATACCTATTAATGATTAATTGTATGATTAACCTTTTTTTATCAGTGTGCTGCTTACAAGGGGGGAAATTAGTTATATGTATAAAAGTGTATACTATGTAAAAAAACAAAAAGGCGTATGAAATTTGAAAAACATGCATCTTTAGGGAAAGTAGCTATGTGTGAAAGGTCCACAAGTGCATCTAACGTTTGTAAACAGTGAGTACTTGGCACAGGGCATTCTTAGACTGCCAGAGATATTTTCTTTGTCTCTTTTGTCTCTAGTATTCTCTTAAATGTCTTAACCGCCTTAAGCAGGCGGTCACTTAGAGGCCCAGTTCAGCGATTTGACCAGACTGCAAACTGAGCTGCTTACTTTCACTGTCCTGTCAGTCTGTACAGCCAGTTCTGTTTCTTAGTGCTGTCCGGGGAACGATTATTGATGAAGGAATGCTTAATGCTTAATGCGGAAATACACCAGTACTCATGTATTTGTGAGTATTTGGTTACTAGTCTAGTTCTGCATTTGGTTATTTTCTGCAGAGAACTAATCCTCTGTGAAGGACTTTGTTCTCAATGGATCTATGTGATCTTTGATATGTATGTCATAAAAAATGCAAAAATAAATAAATATCCTGATTGAAGAATTTAAGCATTTGAACATTCATTTATCATTGAGAGGAATAGAAATAGAAAAATAGAAAAAATGAAGAGAGATCACAATTTTTTTTTTCTTTACAAAACACATTATTGAAAACGATTTTTACGAACGTTTGTGTGAGCAGTTATGTGCGTTCCTTTGCAAGGTTCTTGGTCAGGGCCTTTGTGTCCTCATTTGCTGCAGCTGGGACAAGGCTGGAGCCCATTCTCATTGCAGGAAGTGCACTTGAGGGCTTTGAAGGAGTCTGTGAAGCAGTTGCGGAACACAGACATTTTGCTGCCATGGCACATTGGGCACGGGATGAAGGCGAAGCCTCCACAGCTCTGGCACGGGTGGTGGTGCTGGGCCCTCTGGAGGGCAGACAGACACAGATGAGCGGAGATTCAAGGGTTCTCTAACGTAAAGTATCTGTACGTTTAGATGATCTCTTATCCAATAAATGTTGTATGAATCTTAGTGTGATAGTGTGATATAAATAGGATTCTGATGAATTTTTTATTTGAGAGGTAGGCCTACACATGAGGAAATTCATACCGAGGAATTGTGTTTCAAAATAAATGTAACCGTTTGGTATCAATTTGCACCCTAAAATCGGTGTTGTGACCAGTTAAAGTTGATGTGTGAAATACAGGGTATAGCAATATGCATTTGAACATTTCTATTCCATTAGTGATACAGACTAAATGGACAAACAAGTGAGTAGGCCGTGATCATTTTGACATTAGTAATGACATGATGCCAGGATACATCAGAAATGACACAACAGAATAAGATTATTAAATGATGGCAAAATTCAACATGATTCACGCCTACCTCAATTTTTGTCAAGAGGTCTTGAAGTTCTCCTGATTCATTCATGTCTAGTATCTTCTCAGCACCCTGCAACATACATGTAAATGTATTGTCAATACTAGTGATTGGGTAAACACAACGTCTGTCTACAGGAGCCTAAAAGCCTCCCAGGTCAGAAGAGGGAGGGGGGGGGGGGGGGGGGGGGCGTACCCCAAGGTAGTGTCCATCGACGAACACGACCGGGAGCGAGGGGGGCTCCCCCACACGCTTGCATCTCTCCTCCAGGTCTTTGCCGTAGTCAATATCCAGGGCGATGTTCTTCTCAAGGAACTTCACGCTGTGGTTCTGGAAGATCTTCCGGACCAACTCGCATCTCTCGAAGGTAGTCCTCACCACGCGGAAGCTTGTGGTGTAGATCACGATCCGCCCAAACTCGAGCAATAGCTGGGGCTGTGTGAAGGCCTCAAAAAGCTCAATCAAATAATGTTGATCATCTTTAAAAATCTAATCTCTTTGACTCTCTCTAATGTACCGGCACAGGGTCATTTTAGAAAATACAAATTTTCCCTACTAAAAGGATAATAAACAAGTGTAATTAGTGCATTTTTTGATATGCTATGCTATCACAAACAATTAAATACTTTAATAGTTGCGCAATTACAACTGTAAATATAACTTAAACTTTCACTTTGCTACTGCACTTGGATCACTTTTCAGTCTGATTTCTTTCCAAGACCATAACAGAAGACCCTCAAGGAGAAATCGTACTTCTACAACAGCGTGTTAATATCGACTTCACTGTTTCCAGTCTACCCCCTTAACATTTGTAGGCCTATTCGCACACATTGACCCATTCGCACACATTGACCCAGCGAGATACTAGAAAGCAAAGACTTCATTAACTTGATTAGTTCCTCCTGAATCACCTTACTCAAATGCGTCATCAATCTTTAATTTCCCTGTGACCTTGTACTCTTTTGTTCGCCGCTATTTGCATACATGTGGCTACCTGCTACTTTCCTTTCGTTGAGTAGAAAATGTTGACATGACACCTACCGTTCAGAGAAAACAGTGACGTCATCATTTCACATATGCACATATACATTGCCCTTTCACGCCAAACATACTTACACAAATGGATTCGGACAGATTCTCAAACAAGACTTGACCCGCGCTCACTTTGTCCTTAACCCCCCTCACAGTTCCGTTCTTACTGACTATATTGACCCTCTTGGTTGTGAACACGCGGTCCTTACGCGCCCCGGCGTGCAATAGCAGGTCGTCCGGCTCGCTCTCGCTTTCGTCCACCTCGGAGCCCAGAGAGCTGCACAGAGAGCCGTACGTGCTCGTGTCCCCGCTGGTGGACGGGGTGCTGGCCCGGTCCGCATCGGAGCCGCTGGTGCAGTCTGAATCCAGAGAGTCGGAGGGGCCGTCGTCCTTGAACATCTCTTTCAGAACCCGCCCGCTGTTCCCTGAAGCCACGCGGAACCGAACCCGCTTCTGGGGCTTCTCCCCGGCCGGCGTGATCGCAGTCTCCTCCATCGAGAGGCCGGGTCCAGGTTATTACATGGCTCGGAGCTCTCCTGCCTCTCATTCGCAGCCAAGTGTAAAGCTCAGACACACTATTTCTTGCCCATGGATTACTTTCCCGGTGCTTAATCCTCACAGTTTGAAGTCTGCTAAGAATGGCCGTGAGTCTAAGCTGGCCGCACAGAGTTACCGGTTGAATAATAAATGCCATTTCTGCCATGGTAACCAAAGAAAGCCAACCTTAGGTAAACTGATCATGTGCGGCTTGTGTATTATTCATGAGTTTTTACACAGGTTTCTCTACAGGCTTGACAGAAGAACTTTAATGGGCCTAACATGGGTTAAAAGAACACGTAAACAAACATTTTGCTTAACAGGATATTCAAGCAGGCCCATAACTGATAACGATTCCCTCTGTGTGTATCGTATGTATGTATGTATATATGTACATATTTGTGTGTGTGTGTGTGTGTGTATGTGTGTGTGTGTGTGTGTGTGTGTGTGTGTGTGTGTGTGTGTGTGTGTGTGTGTGTGTGTGTGTGTGTGTGTGTGTGTGTGTGTGTGTGTGTGTGTGCGTGTGTGTGTGTGTGTGTGTGTGTGTGTGTGGTGTCTTTGTGCAAACTGTTATAGACACATTATCTATCTATAACTGACAGTCCTCAAGCTAATTATAGAGATAGCGATAGATCTTCAGACAATGACGCCATTGAAAACACACACTACACAAAGTCTGCGGTCATACTCTACAGTTCACGGACGGATGGAGGGAGGGAGGGAGGAGGAAGGTGGGAAGGAGGGAGGTGAGAAGGAGGGAGGAGGGAAGGGACCAACAGAAGGAAGGTGTTAACTGGGTGTCCCAACAACAACAGCAGCGGCAGCAGAAGGGAACCAGACCATAGGAAGCGATAGAGCCAGCAGCAGCAGCAACAGTCTTTTATACAACAGCACATCTAGTACCCTGTCAGGGCTGATGAAGGGTCACTCGGGAAATGTGACACGTCAGCCAACGCGGCGGTGACAACACCACTCCTTCTGAGTGGCATTGTTGCCCCTTTAGGGATGCCGCCACCTGCCACCCCCTCGGCCTGTTGCCTTGTCCGCTCTGCCTCGTGCCGACAGACCCACCATAGAGTCACGAGTGCGATGGTGGTGGTCCAATGTGTCAGGCTAAGGTTTCCTGGCATGTGGTGGTCCAATGTGTCAAACTAAGGTTTCCTGGCATTCCCCCTGGGAAGGCCCGGCTGCTATGAACTTGGCTAAGGTCCTGGGTCCCATTGATCGGCATGGACACCCTCCAGAAGTCCATCTACATCTACACCATTATGGAGGGCCGACACAAAAGTAATTACTGCTGTATGTTAATGCAATTCTCGGGTCTCAGGATCAAGACTTTTTGTTTTGTTATGTATTTGCCCATGAACATCTATATCGAGCTTTAGATGGGAGAGAGGTGACACATTTTGTGTCATTGGGCTCATATCATTAGATTTTATGACTCATTTATTTGTGTTATATTACCTAATGTAGAGATAACACCAAATACCAGTATTCGTTGCAAATTACACCCAGGCGTCATGACTTTGAATCATATTACATCATTTTCATGAGTTTGTTTATGCTGAGTGGGTTTTTCCAAATTGAAAGCATTTCTCTGTGCAGATCGGCACAATCGGCAGCATCTGGGAGTCTCCTACGTTTACTATTCAATACAAGGCGCCTTTCCTTCCTTGTTTGTTGAAACACCATGCAGAGCCAGGATACACTGCCGCCTTCGAATGTTTTGTCTTGCACTCTTCAACACATCCGTTCCATCTGTGCCGAACTGAACCAAGGTCTCTTGTTTTATCTCCCTTAAACACACCAGAGAGCAGAGTCACTGGTGGTGAGGGGGGGTGTCTATGTAGTGTATCGCCACGCCTGTCCAACCTCTGCACCAATAGAGGAGCTAATGTGGTTTTGTAGTGTACCTCGGCTGCCGTTAAATACCAACCATTTTAATAGATAATGGCCCAGTTAGCGCTTTCCGATTTCCCCTCTGTGCCATAACTCTGGCTGTGCTTCTACTGTACAGCATGGACCCCCCTCCCCCCCCCCCGCCACACAAACACACACACACACGCACGCACGCACGCACGCACACACACACACACACACACACACACACACACACACACACACACACACACACACACACACACACACACACACACAAACACATATACGCATATATATTTACAAATAACAAATAATATACATTGTCATTGCATATATGTAAATTATTTTTTGGTATGTATAGCCGACATTTTTTATTCTTAAGTCAAAGTGTAACTGTAGTTGCATTCCTATTTTCCTTATAGAGCATTTCTCCAAACAGGCAGTCTAAATAGAGATGGTCTACACACGGGTAGCTGTCTAGGGTGCAAGCACCCATTGCATGAATAGTAGAATATTTCCCTTCAAGCAATGGGTCCACCCTGACTACAGACCCGCATCCACAAGGGGGCAGACAATTGCAATCGAATTAAAATCGAATCAGCTCTCGCTGGCTGCCCCGCCCGATCCCCCCACCCTCGGCTACACCTTCGGGGGCCAGGGAGACGAGCAGAGCAGGGCGTCAGTACGCATCCCTGCAACCATAGAACTCAGCCTTCCACCGCTGGAGCTAAGATCGTTCTCCTTTAATGACCAAATCATTGCAGCCCAGTGAACAGCACTAAAGGGAGGGAGTGATCCATTGACACAAAGGTGGAGGGGGTGGATGGGATGCCCAGGGTGCAGCCATAGATGTATTTTTCGTTTTTAACTAGAATTGTGCATTGGCTCCCTGCTATGAAATATAATAGAGGGCTTGCCACCGGCTGCAAAACTTTGCAGAATATAAGAAGTTGGGGTCAGGGTCAGGGACAATGGAGAGACAGTAGCAAAGTAGCAAATAAAGACGTAATTGTTTGTTTTATGAGCAACAAAGCAGGGACTGTACCGTGCAAACCATAGCCTGTTTGTAGGCTACATATTGTAATCAATATCGTCCATTCCCTCCACAGGGCGGCTACATAAAATCACATGGGTTCTGGTAGTTAACAGTAAATACTCAATCATCAACGAGCTACAGTGGGACCAAATTAGGTCTGGGGTGAGAGCCAACCAGGCAATCCTATTATGGCCTGAATACATCGTCACCGGCCTGCCTGACTGAGCCCTGGGTCTCCGACCATAACGTCACAGGCTCATGTGACGTTCATGTCAGAGGGCTGACAGAAATGCAGAATATACACATTTATGATGATTCAATAGCCAAGCTAAATATTCAAAAGTCTCTGTTGTAAAATAGACAAACACAAATTCAATTCCAAGCTATTATTAAACACCTTTATTACAACTGACTCATGACAAGCGGCCTATTACTGCTAAATAAGATACTAAAAGCATTCACATACTATCTATTCACTTATTCCTTGTTTAATTATGCTTAAGACAACATATTTTGGTAAGAATATTTCTCCCATTGTACACATGGCCCTGCACCAAATGCCTTTTGGTACTCTCTCAGAACCATACATCTACTTATTGAATTGAGGGCGCGTTAGAGCTTTGTTTAATTCGATAACAGGTAGGCTATCTTTTATTCAAGGTAAGGAGAAAAACAAAGAGAAAACAAAGAAGATGCAACGTTATTTTAGTTAACCTACATAATACATTAATTGTGTAACATATTTCCCCCACCTTTGGGCCCCGGGGTTTTGACTGGGACGGGGATTTTGACGCGAGGCGTTATTCTCGACTAATTTGTTCTGAAACACAAAAACCCTGTGCCCATAATCGAAGAGGCAGGCTTCGTCTGACTGTTGCCTAGCAACCACAGGAGGCACAGACCCAGATCCTCTCTCTGCCGTTCTGATGTTGAATTAGGTGCAGCGGCAGGGAGAAAGGAAATCTTTGGAAAAGAAAGGATCCACCCTGAACAGAGGATAGCATGAAGACATCGTCAAATAGGGATGTTATCTCTCTGAACATCTAGAATATTCTGTATTCCATTTAGGATTAGACGGGGTAGCTGGGTAGACGGGGTACCTCTATTCAACTGTTTACGATATATACACAAATCAGTATACCAGTAGTTACTATTGGCCTCAGTCTGCTAGGGGGCTGACGTTGAACACAGAAATGGCTTCAGTCAAGTACATGTACAGAGACAACCTAACAGTGGTATAGGGAATATGCACAACATGGTTCATAGGTTTACAACAGGCCTTTGTTCGGCAGCCCTTACAAAGAGGAAAACATAGCGACACATGCACACACGCATGAACACACACACACACACACACACACACACACACACACACACACACACACACACACACACACACACACACACACACACACACACACACACACACACACACACACACACACACACACTAAGGAAATGTCAGGAGCTGAAGTTCACTCAGGCGACTGCAGGGGTGGTGGTGCTGTACACATGCAGCCTCTGGTGTGATACGGATTCCTCCCAGCTGCAGTAAAAAGCCAATCCCTTCAGATATTGTAGTGTAAGTCAGAGCTTCTTCCATACTTGTATTTGCATGTGGTAAACAGTTTGGTTTACAGGTAGGATGCAGACCAGAATATATCAACAGCCACCTATCCAGGATAATGCAAACATGTTTAGTACATATTGATCAAACAGGCTTTTAAGGACGTGGTAGCACACAATAGACCGCCCTGGCTCATGGAGTCAGACCTAACTTCAAACCAGCCTTCAGTTGAAATCAGAATGAAAAAGTAATGATAACACTACGATGACATAATGACTTCAACTGCTGCTTATTCAAAAGCTGGGCAGTATTTGATATGCAACTGAAATAAAAACCGAAACTATATCTGCTTTTACCCTCCAGGCTGTCCTCCCCGAAATGACCCATCAAGACACATTCTTCATGTAGAAGCGTCTGCATTTTCCTCCAAGCATAAATTAATTAAGAAGAAATAGGCCGTGTGGTTAAAATGACCCACGTGATTAAAATGGTAATTCAATTGCAGTCTTGGAAACGTCTACAAAGAGGGCTCTGAGTTGAGGGGGAAGTTCGCCTCGTAGTAGTAGGCTAAAATAGTAGGTCTACTCCAGCTATTCCTAAACTATAAAATAGAACAAACCTTCGATTATTGTAAATAGTTTAGGTAAATTAACAGCTGGGCTAATCTATACCGTAGGCCTATTTGTGTCATCATGAGTTTTGATAGTAGGCCAAGGCATATATATAGATAGCCAGATTAACGCCTGTAGGACATAAGGGATTCACATTTGGTTGTTTTGTAATTTATGACACCCCTTGCATCGTACAGCATGGAAACAAGTGTACGTGCAACTCCGTTATTCATATGACATGGGGTTAAAATAAATAGGCCTACCACAATACACTCAATAAGTGCAAATAAGGAAAGTGCATTTTTGCCGCGAGTCATTTTGTAGCCTACTTTAACTGATTGTGTTACTGAATGGCCTTATGCATTGGAGATAATGATAGATAATAGGTCTAGACGCACACAAACTAGTTTGCTCGTTTCCTCAAAGCTGACAACGACTGCAGCGAGCAACCCATAGGATTAACCGAATAACAATATATTGAGCCAATCAATATCTACTCAATCAACTTCAACAGAAAACACCCGATATTTTTCGAGCTCGACGTCTGTTCTCTCTCAATTTCGCCAAAATAGTCCACTTCAAATCTATATATTTTCATTTACATTTATCATATTCGTATGAAGTAATACGACCGCCGCCCCCCTACCACGCAGATGGTACAGTCCATATTGTGAAGCGGCAGCGTCCCCCCCCTCGTCGCACTGGAAACCTGTGTTCCTCTCTGTTATTTCAACCACGTCTCTGCTCTCAGACTCTCTGTGTACACAGGGATGCGGGGGAATCCGTGAAGTCGTGAGGGCTGCGGTTGGTTTCAAGGCGATGAACGTTCACGATCCTCAGCTCAATTGGAGGGAAGACGCAGCGCTACCGCTGTCCGCATGATAGAGCTTACTTAGTCACATTAATGTCGGTTCTATCATTCCTAGACGAGTAGAAAAGAAGACCCGGGGAGAGTGTCATAAGCCGCGTTTGACAGGTGCCCGTCGGCTCCGCTACCGGTCGGGCAGACGAGATGCCGCCCGTTCAAAGGACGATGTCGGACCTCCGGTCCCGTGCCGAGGGTGAGTACACGCCGCCGTGCAGGTGTAGGGAGCCGTAGGATAATAAGACAGTGCTGGATGTGGTCCGCTGTGCCACTGTAAGGCGGGCAGCTCTATGGGAAACTACCCGGTAACTTGCTAGCTAGCGCTCTGACTGTTAAGCTACCAACTTCATAGCCCACCCATCACCTTGTGCTACCGCAGGCCTGATCCTGTCGTCAGGTTTGAGACAGGCTCGGCTTGATGAACCGCCTCGTCGGCCGTGAGGGAGAAAAAAAAAATGACACTGATAAATTCTTATTCGACACTGTAGTCCTGAATAAGTATGGTTGTAACTGTTACATATCTTTAACTTTCCTTTTCACCACGGTTGTCTCCATTAGAGAAAAGGGGGATGCGAGCACATTGGTCAACTTGACTGAAGACACAAATGCATGCATGTTTACTTAGCAAGAATGACCCCACATGTTGCTTGTTTAACTGAGCTGCAGTGCAGCTATTACTACTACGACCCCCCCCCCCCCCCCCCCCAATTGTATGGTTGCTTCGTACTTGAATTCGTTAGAGAGCTTGCTTTCAGCAAAGCAATATGTCATACAGTTTTCATTAGTTTGTGTACAGCTGAGAGCTCTAAAATAAACCCTTTTACATTTACTTTCCATCCGCTCTATAGCTATTTACGTAATGGTATCCTGGCTGCAGCACTGAGGGGCTTCAGGTTGTGATACGTGAACATTGCATTCTGTTGTGTATTTATTGGTGAAATTATCAATAATTCAGTTTCAGCACATATTCTTGAGAAGGCTATTGTCTATTGCTGCTGTTGCTGCTGCAGTCAAAAGAGCTAACACATAAATTATGCAGCACTTTATGCTGATTCCCTCCGAAAAGCCTACCATGACAGACAATTTTGCTAAGAAAGGGCATTCTTCCTCAGTAGGACTAGCTACGATATGCAATCCTTCTCCTTACCTCCTCCACCCATTTTTCTCCCCTTTAAAGCGTATCCCTAGTTGTAGTGATCTTTGGGTTATTTTAGGCTTGGAGGACTACCAAGTGCCCCAGCATTCTAATGTTGGCAACCTCTAATCACTCACTGCATTGTTAACCATGTTACCTGATAGCACCCACATTCCCGAATCCACCCCGTAGCGGCCTACATGCCCCCACCTCCCCTGGGTTTTATTATTTAATCACCCCAGAACATCGGCCGTAGTGTCCATCCAGAAAGGGCAGCCCTCTGCCAGGCTTACCAACTAATCCACCCATGGCCTGTCCATCATCCTCCTCTGAGTCACACTTCCCAGACCCGTCCAACACGTGTCACAGCGCTGGCCTCACCTCTTTGTCTCGATCTGTTGCCACAACAGGTTTGATCCAAGACACATGGGGGTTCTGTGGCACAGCACTGTGATACGGCCGCTGTCAGTGTGCAGGTGTTCATTAAATTTTAATTTGTTTGTTTTTTTTGTATTGACTGAGAGACCGATGCAGCTTATTTTATTATTTATTATGTCTGTGTGAGCGGTGCATTGTTCAGAAGCTCCAGCGATGAGCGGTATGATAATGGGTTTTGCAGAAAACAAAAAGGATTACAATCCTGTTTGGGCTGTCTGATGTTTTTTTGAAGATTCAAAAGAGAAGCGTCAGACCATCGAGGTACCAGCTCTGAAAACGAGAGCTGTTCAGTGGCGAGAAAGTGCCTTACCCCGTACATTAGTGGAGCTCAGAGGGCGGCTCGGGACATGAGGGCGGATGGGGGATGTGGATGAGGGAGGGTGAGCCAGTGAATGCCAACATCAAGGATTTCTACCTGATGCAGGCTGCCTGCCTGATACAGAGAAGCCAGTGGAGGCGATACTAACCAGTAGAAACAAGCTAAAAATCTGCCTTTTGCAGTCAATCTTTCATACGACAGAATGCTATTTATTTAGCTATATTATTTATCATCATCATTCTATAAAATACAAATTAAAGCTAGTGCTTATCAGTGGGCTTATCTCACTTCTTCTTATTCTTCCGAGAATACATGCATGTCACAGTGAAGAATCAGTTCCTGCTCGACTGTGGCTTTGTGAACATCACCGGCGGCTAAGCCTGTGTGTGAGTGGTGCTCACAGCCCAGGGAGTGCAGGAGACCGCTCCCTTCTGAGTGGCTGCTCCAGAGCTGCCCGTGTGCCCAGCGGATCACTGGCTGATAATAGCGCTGCACAAAAGCCCAACACGCTACTAAATCCCCTGTCTGGGGGGGGGCGCTGGCGTGTCCTACCGAGGGCCCTGCAGCCTTCCTATTCTGTTTCCCATCTTCCACGGCTGTAGGACATCTCCCCCCGCCAACATTTTCCACTTTCCCATCCTGCCCTCCATCGCTAACCTGCAGCGATGTAATGTGCGCGTCTTTACACACTGGGTTTTCCCCGTCGTGTCGGGTTGGGTTCTGCTCTTCGGGCTACGAGGCAGTGCAGCAGTAGAGGCAGGTGGCTGTGTGGTGGAGGGTTTCTGAATGACTCTCTTGCAGGCATGATGAACACATGTAGGCTAAAATAACAGGGCATTTCCAATTGTTTTTGGAGTAAATGCTAGGTCTCTTGAGATTCTAATTTTCTTTTTTATTGGTTGACTTTCAGTTATTGATGATTATATATGGTGATGAGCAGAGAACTGGTTCATCAAAATGATCTTCTGACCAAGACTTTTGCACCTACCAGGCAAACCGAAACACCATAAGGTGGTAATTTATTGATTTTATTTGATTGTAAAATAAATAAGAATTTATTACTTGTTTGTCATCTTGATAAACAATATCTAGGCTGCAGACGTGTAACATAATTTATTATAATTAGATAGATCTTTGTAACGTCTGAATTAGTTAGGTTTATAATAATATGACAGAATAGATATCTTTGAAATTGAATGAGAAATGATCTCCTGTAGCTGTGATGGATAGAAAGCCGATACAACAAGCCCAAGCAGGCTGCCTCTCTATGCAGATGATTGCAGTTGGCAAGGTTTTCACTGCCCACTACAGTGACGGCACAAGTTATGTATGCGTTCTTCTTAGATTTAAATGATTAAAACCTTGCCTTCAGAGCTGTAGTAAGGTGAAATGCCATGCAAAGCTTTTCTAAAAACAGCCGCTCAGTACTGCCAATGCAGCATCTATGTTGCAAACATTGTTAGCATAGTCAATTACGCACTAAAACATTTTATTTTGTCTTTGTTGTGGAAAATGTATTTTGAAATTCAGCTTTATGTCTTTACCCCCTGCTTGCAGTTGTCCAACTTGAGGATGTGAGTGATCTATTTTATGAAATGGATTTGATCCTCTGATCTGGAGTCAGCCCGCAGCCCTTAGCAGTGACCCCAAGTTCAGATGAAGTCCTGTTTATGAGCCATTTAACGACTGCATGCCAAAACATAGGCTCAGACCGGAATGACGCAACCACGCACCAACTCCAGCATAACAGTCTTACCACGGCCTCAGAGACAGAACTCGTCTCTCTCTCTCTCTCTCTCTCTCTCTCTCTCTCTCTCTCTCTCTCTCTCTCTCTCTCTCTCTCTCTCTCTCTCTCTCTCTCTCTCTCTCTCTCTCTCTCTCTCTCTCTCTCTCTCTCTCTCTCTCTCTCTCCTCTCTCTCTCTCTCTCTCTCTCTCTCTCTCTCTCTCTCTGTGTGAGCTGAACATCAAATAACTAATCAATAAAGCGGTAAAATAAATTGTGAAAAGTGTGCGTGCGTGTTTGCCGTGATGATGAAACAAAAGGAGCTGGCTAAAGAGGGGTCTAGGACCCACACGCCCAATGAGAGGTAGGGTGGGTTTTGTCGCAGGAGGACTGCAAGGTCAGATGGTCAGGCATCAGGAGGCTGCACTCCAGTGGAAGGGAACACCATCAATGGTCAGCAAGATGAAACCAGCGCTGTCCTTGAGCCCCACGCCCCCCCCCCCCCCACTGTTTTGAGTCTCCGGTCATGAGACTGTTTTCTGCTCTCAGCTTGACATACAACTATGTCACCCCAGTGGCAATCCTGCCGGCTGACAGTTGACAGCCTGCTTCCAGGAATGGACTTATAGCCACTCTCAATTCCTGACTCCTCGTGTCCATATATTGGCTTTGGACTCATCTGAAGGTGAATTTGGCCTCTGAAACATCTTCCCACTGATTGTCTTTGCCTTTGGGGACTGAAGGGTGATTATAAATTGGGTATAACAACTTTACTATATTATGGTTAGAATTGTGTATAGAAAATACACCATCGTACAGACACGATGGAAAAGTGACAGTGAAAGTGATATGACTTAACGGTTTTGTTTTACCCTGTGTAGATCGTCTTATTCAAGAATGATATCAGAGTTGTGTTCAATAGTACAAGGGGGGGGATCAATAGTAAAGCTCCTACCAATAAAATAATCTATCATCATTGAGAGCTGGTGATTAGGCAACAGGCCATGCATAATAATTGGAAGGTCAATGGTACATAAGATCAACAATATATTGGGGGACTGGGTTTGATATGGCACCCTCGCCAAGCTATTTTATCAAATGGTCAACGAGCATCACTTATCCAGCAGGCCTGACCATTGTCAAAGTCTATAGTAAATTGTCATCAGGTGTGAAACCTATTTTAAATCAGGGAACTTTTGATAATGTTCCCTGATTCCTGCTTTCTGGATCATTTGAAGGGCTGAAATGATGGTATTCAGCAGCAGCACCTATTTTTCTGTGTACCTGAAACATTTGATTCTATTTTTTTCATTCAAATTTTCTAAAGCTAAATCGGGATTAACTTGCATATTCAGTATGTTTTACGTGAGAGGATGGGCAATGTCTATTAATACTATCCTTTATTCAAATGACAGTCATAAAAGCTTCTGAGACCCACTAAACAAGTGGTTCGACATCTAAAACCTCATATTAATAGATGACATAAAATAGACCATAACCCTAAACCCTTAAATGCCCATGGATCATTGTTTCCGGTGGTAAAGGGAGGATCGCCAGAGAAGGGGCCCATGGAAGGATTCCACTTCCATGGTGCAAAATGAATGTTTCTTTGGGAAACCGGGTGCAGCCATTCATTATCACTTTGAGACGCGGCAGATTGCCAACGTGGACGTGTCAAACCCAACGAGGCTTGTTGCCACGGCATCCCAGAAGTGGGGGGTGGGGTCTAACAATTAACAGTTGGTGTCATGCATTCACAAGTGTGCGCGGTTGTGGTGGACGTTCCGTTCGGTTACTTCAGTAACAGGGCTGTTATAATCAAAAGTGTGTACTAGAAAGTCCAAAGGATCTTTTTCGGTTTGACTATGTCGAAGGCTCGGAGCGACAAACAACGAAACAATGACTGACGGTGGCATTTAGAAATGTAGGATTATTTCCATCCCTCCCCTGCCATTGCTGAAGGATGAGGCTCCTGTCATTCGCAGTGGAAAGGTTTTCTGTCCCTGCTGATCCCATGCTAAGCCACGCCAGCCCTGTGATGTCACAGCCCACCCCCAGCTGCCGGGGCTAGCCCTGTTCCTGGAGTAACCATCGGTACGCTTCCCTGGCCTAAAGGCTGAGGGGTGGGGGAGGGGACACCGCGGAGGCGGGGGCGGGGGTGGTGGTGGTAGTAGTGGTGGTCGTGGTGAATTCCGCGGTTGCCCTGTTGTCGCGAGCGCTGCTTACAAGCACAGTGATCCGATAAGCGACTTATGGACACTGGTGGGTGGATTTAGCCTAGATCCATATCCCATCTCTACAGATTTTCACTAATTCATAAACTCCAGCAGATCAGATCAGGTCCGTTCTCTGCGCTTTGTCTTTTCTTGTGAATTGATGACGGCGGTGGCAGCGGTGCGTACTGAAATATTTATCTGGTCTAAATGAGTCATGTTGAGATCTGTCAACGCTGGTGATAAGCTCATATAGGGGCCGTGTGTTGGTGGTGAAGATCTAGGGCTGTCAGACCTAAGAGATGCTCAGGGCAGGGACGGCTGGACGTTCAACCGAAAGTGGACACACAATGGCATCCAGAGTGTATTCAACGTCTCTAATACAACACAATTTCCAGATAATGCCGGTAATTAGCACGGGACAAATGTAGGAGAAACGTGATATGATCCTTTGATTCAATTGCATTGTGCTAAAGGGAGGTTGGCCAGCTGTTTCAGAGGAGTGGAAACCAGTTGTATTGCAATTATGATATTGAAACATATGATGTAGAGCCCCTTCCAGTGTTGACAGTTTGTTAATTGCAACTAATGAACAGAATGTTAATTGCCTTTGGAATATTTTGATGTTGACTTAATCATTTTTATGACTTTGAAAATGTCAACACGATTTTAATTGCGTCTTAAAAATTAGTAAAAAGTATTGCCATGGTGCAGAGTTGGTTGAATGTTTAGAGGTATTAAAATCGATAAATTACTAACACTAAACACAAAAAAGCAATACAAACAAAAAACCCTTGCAATGGTACCACTGATCCCCTCTAACCAATCATGTCACTGCATCCCCTGTTGTGTCGGTCTCCTCCGTAAATTACTAAGCGGCACCGTCTCTCTGCTACTATGCGTGATCGAGGTGCTCCTGACGGGGGTTTGGGTTTGGCTGAATCGATGGGAGAGCCTCATCCACCGTGGCACCACTGAATGAATGAGTGTGGGAGTCTGGCACGATCCAATCTCGTGGCCCCGTTTTTCACGGCCTTATTGACCAGCCAATGAATCTTTTGCCTTCATTAGAGCTTGCTCAATACTGGGCTGCCGTTCCCAAACACATCGCCCTGGGCATCTTATTCTGGCCGATGTGAAATCTCCCAATTATTTTTGATCATCTTGAAGCTGCTACATTTACATATATATTCAGAGTGATGGGTCTTTTCCTGAAAATACCCCTTGTAGGCCTGTGCTTTTTTACAATGAAGCCATCTAGTGTAAATCACTACGACGCACGGGCGATGTTGAAGGGAAAAAAAGAAAGAAATCCAATATACCACACATCATTATTGATGGCCTCATTCTTACACAACCGTGGATGGGCCGCAATTGCAGAGCGGTATTAGAAAGGGCCGGACTATGGTTCTGAACCTCAGGGGGGTTTCGTAGGCCATCATTAGGCCCATTACCCTAGGTATTGTTGGCCATAACACCTCTATCCCCTTTTTATTGCGACTAGGTGTTTAGGTTGTGAGGACGCGAGGTGTGAGATTGGAAGGGCGAGCTAAGCAAACAGACAAGGGGCGAGCTGCAGTGATTCTACATGACTCGGGTTTTATTGCTCCTGTCACTCTGCCATTGGTTGCATTTAATATTGCTTGTGTTGACAGTCTTACAGCCATTATCTTGCATTGATGTGGTAGTGCTTGATCTGGCCCCATCACCACCCAGTTAGGCCGTATACCAAGGGAGAGAGAGTGTGGTATTTTAAAAGCACTCTGCAGTGTTTATCACAATGTGCATATCCGATGTGACTTGAATTTTGATGCATTTCGGTAAGCTTCTTATGGATATTATTATCGATCATCCGGAAACTTACTGTATAATGTTTCCACCAAATTGGAAGCAGTACAAACTAGACAAGTCACTGTTGAATTGCAACGTGCATTGTATTGCTATTTTTAAGTTAACTTTTGAAACATTGTGATTTTTGCATAATGTTCAAGTGCAAAACAACATGTCGAGAATACATTTGATAACATGGGGAGACCATGAATTTACCTATAGATTATTTTCTACTTCTTATCCTTATTATAAAAATACATTCCAACACACTTTCTAGCTGTAGCAAGACATGTCCAGAGGAAAACGGGGAACTAATGACACTGGTTCACTTGGGAGGTTAACCTTAGTGGACACTTGGTTAACTTTAATCAACCATTAACAACTTTGCTAAACTTTTGCAAAGCAATGGCCCAAACACATAGCAGCTAAGCTGATGCTATATCAGGCCGAGGGGAATCTTCCCTGGCATCTGACTAGTTCTATTAAAAGGTCGCCTGGTTGGATTTACACATGTTGTTATTTTTGAGCTTTGAATATCGTTCCAACTCATGTGCCACGAAAAGGGTTTCCCTGCGCTTTGTTTGTGTGGGTAAAAACTATGCCTTAAAACCGAGAAGCAGAGCCCAAAATGATGTACTAGGGGATAGAGCGAGAGAGGGCGAGGGTCTTGCCCAATGCCAAGTGTCGTGGCAATTTCTCTATCAGAGTTTGCGTTTAAGACAGATGAGATATTTAGATGCAAAAAGCACACAATACTTAGACAATAGGTAGACAATTGGTGGTACGTTTGTAATAATAGTATAGTACAAACAAAGATACATCACAACATGCATCAACAAACAACATAACAGGCATACACTACAATAATCTGAGGCCTCAGATGGGAGTTCGCCCTGCGTCTTATTTCATACTCTAAAGGTACGCTCGGAAGTCCACTGAGTGACTAAAGTCAGGAGTTTTTATACACTTGGATCGGATCCTTGAGGGCAGTGGGCCCCCAATATGCCAAAAGCCTTTGTTAACCAGATGTTAATCTATTGATTGCAGTTCCTTAATAGGTTGAGAAGGTGGTTGAGGCTGTTCCTTATCACCTTTTGCTTCTCTGCGCTCCCCAGGGGTCAAGGAAAACAGGCCCAAACCAAACTACAACACGGAAACGGAATGTGAAACCAGATTACATCACATGAAACACTAAGATTTACATTTTAGAAGACCCTGCAGAATAGCAGGATGGCAAGATCATGCACGGAATAGTATACACAACCAAAGTTCATAAAGAAAAACGTGACATGTGGATTTTCCATCACACAAGGCATGCTGTGTCCAGTTTTTCCCTAGTGGGCACCCCATCCGATATGTGTGACCCTTGTGAGCATTGTTCCGCCCGTCTGTCTGCTGGCTGACACATGGGATAATCCTGACATCTGGCCCGTGTCCAAACTCATTATGACACTTGGTGGCATTGATCCCTCCTCTTGGGGCTTCCCCTCCGGTGCCATGCTGTCCTCCTACTCCCCCCCCCCCCGCCCCCGCCCCCCACACTTCTCCGGCCACTCATTTAAAAAAGAACCCCAGCTCTCTCAGCCTCCCCTCTGTTCATTTCCTTCCTAATTCTCCTTAAAGCTTCACCTTTTTTTGAATATGTCTCCGCTAAGCTCTGATATGCCGGTTACGGGCTAACTGAATTAGGGTGATGACGTTGGTAGAATGCGTTAGTGCCTGGTAGTAATGCATGGTGGTCAGAGACGAGTTAATGTTCATCACGGCTGTTCTCACGCCCCCCCCCTGCCACTGTAGGCTGTGTGGTTGAGCTGCGACTCTGCCCGCGGTAATTGAAACGAACGCGGACGGAGCCAGGGAAGTCCACCAGGGAATACTAAGAGCAGTTAGCGAGCAGGAATCTGTGCCATTGGCTGGGTCCGCCGTCCACGCTGCGTTCATGGGTGGCAGCGACTGAGGAAATTAAACTGACATGACGGAAGAGACAAATGCCTCTGCAGGGGGAGGTTGGGACAGGCTATTTTGAACCCCCCCCCCCTTGTTGCCTTCTGCTAAATTATCCTACCGCCTCCCCCTGAAAGCCTGGCTGTTTGATGTCGGTGCTGTCCCAGCTCTTAATGTCTCCCATAGCCGAAGTTTAGCCTAGTTCTTTGATGAGGATGTCACTTTTTGTATCAAATTCACATTCCAATTAAGGCTGTTTCTATCAACAATAATAAAACAATCTGTTTTTTATCGATTACAACTTTTTCTCTGGTCAATTTTGCCAATAATTTAAAGCAAGAGATTTTTAAGCATTCAATTTAAACCAATGTTAATCTGTTAAATCTTTTATTGCATTTGTTATCAAAAAATCTTTAAAGCAATTCCCTTTTGATGAGAAACCTATGGCCTATGGTCATTAATTCGCGTAGTAAGGCTATTCTAGTCCTCTTGCATAAAAAACTGATTTGACTACATATTGACTTTGGATAAACTCCTCGTTACCACATGCAAAAGGCTGCCCCAGAGTACGTAGGTGTTCAAAGGGGGTAAATTGAATTGTCCCAGTGCCAGGCATCCCTTGCGCAATGCACCACCTGGCCATCTCCAGTATGCAGGCCCCTGCTGGGAGGAACCCATCCTGAATCTAGAGGGGTCCCATCAGGCACTTCTAAAGCTGTCGGCTACTTTACACACACGCTATGCTCCAGTTTCCATGCGCAAGCACCTGAACTCTGGTTTCATCCACCCTGGCACACGCACGGTTTCTCTTTTATTGTATTAGATTATTTATGCTGTGATTTATCAATGGGACTCATGCAAATGCCAGCCCCCAGCCCCCCTAAATAGGTTGGGGAGGACTTTTTTTAGCGTAAGCTGGACTCCATCTCTCATCTGGTGGTAATGGACATGTTCTTTTGGAAGAGCATTCATCAACATTACTCAGTGGAGATGTGATTCAATTAGATCTTTTGTCACTGAGTCTGGTTCCCCCACTGTTGACATGACAGAGAATGGTCTGTTGCGATGCATGGTTGTGGCCTGTTTAGGCATATACAGCTGAAGGCTGATGTGAAGCTAAATGTGTGTTTTTATGATTCCTTAAGAAAAGAATATAGAAATCTTGAATTCTGACCATCCGACAAGTCATTATTTTAAATTGTTCATAAAGACGGGCAAAATGTAGACCATTTTACAATTCAAATCATCAAGACCAACACTTTGAGTTGGTGCTGGTTACAAAATATGAAGCAGGATGAATTAGTTAATTAGCATGCAGCCCTGCATGCTGCCAGCCCAAAGTCAATTAGAAAGTGGAATCCAACTTGGCTTTTGGATCCTTTTTCTTTCACCTCTAGCCACGGCTGTCTCCTTGTCCTGAACACCTGTTCGTGCATTCAGCTGTACTATTCAGAAATCCCAGCTAAGAGCCTTGACTGAATCTGAGGTACCTGTAATATTGGAAGCAAAGAACAAATGGTGAAACAGTGGAAACTATGACGGAGCCAACTAGATATAATGAGAATTTGCACATACTTAAAATGCTGCTTGTGCTTAAATGAATTCTATATCGTAAAAAAAAGAAAAGCATCTGCATCTACTGTAGATTGGATCTCCAGACTGTGAAGAATGTTAAAAACACAAACCACTGCTCGCAGGTCACATTTATTTAGGACGTTTAGCTGACACTTTTGTCCAAAGCATCTTAAAACCATTCATTTATTACTTTGACTTGTTTTTTTTATCTCTCCAATGACGTTGTGCACCCGCTAAACAATAGAGTGCAAAGTCAGAGACACGCTTAGATGTGTTGCCTGGAATAGAATTCCAGGTGACCGGGTCAATTTGAGTCTTGGACCTTGTTCTTATTCAATCTCAACTGTCGGCACTCGGCACCGCCTGGGCTCTTCAGGGACATCTTGGAGGACCACCAAGGCTTTGAAGTACTGACCGGTCCGTCCTTTTATCCAGATAGCTAATGGTAGTTATGATGAGGGGTCTGTGTAGAAATAAGGCCTAAAAAATAAATAATTTTGGTTCCTGTTGGTTGTCAGTTGAGGTCATGGGTAGGTAGGGAATTTATTTCATTTTTTTTATTTTATTTTTTCCAGCGGCAGCGAATGATAGGTAGGTTCTTTTTCATTTAAAAACGAGAAAATTCGCTCATCCTTGTACAGAATGAAGAGGTGCTGTACAAAAACGTAGTTATAGTTTGCATCAAAAAAAAAAAAATCTTTTTTTTTTATTTATTTTAACCACGACATGCAACGTGACTCGTCATCCGGAAGGGAAACAGTAGGAAACAATGACATTCCTTATGTGTGTTTTCTCCAGCCGGTTTCTTTTCAAATAAAAAATTGCAATTTGAAACTAACATTTTATTGTATTCCAGCCACCTCCTCAGCATCAATAAGGGAGCACATAGTTAAAAAAAAAAATCCAGGTTTCTTTTGTGCTAATGCCACAGGCCATTCGTTTAGCTAATTTCCTCAGGCTTTTTCATGTTCTCTTTAGGCTCCTTCTTATAGACCTAAACTGGTTGTACTGCAAGGACTCAACTGCAAGGACTCAAATAATTTGAATAACTGAATGATCCGAAATCCCCAGTAGAAATAAAAGGTTGCAGCAAGCGGGTGGGTTAATTGTTTTAGATGGGTTTAATAACGAATGTATTAGAACACTATTTAAATGTTAAAACATGGTCAAAGATACCAAAAAGCTGTGACTAATAATAACGGGTAAGTCATTTAATTAACGTCACTATAGCAAGGTGTGATGTTTATGGTGTTCCTTCATCCACAGAAGTGCAGCAGTAGTTCCCCTTTGCACAAAAAAAAAAAGAAGACACCATGTCCATCCACTAATTAGCTTTAAAGTAATCTCCTACTATGGAAGCTGTGTGCTTTCTAATGCAAGGCACAGGTTATCAAAATGACATCATACAGTATATTGTCACAATGCATGCTTTTCCATCGCGCTGCTGCTGATCACACCAGCTCTTGACAGAACACAGCACGCTGACATCGGCCAGCCCCAAAGGGAGACACAACATCAGTTCTGCCTCAATCCGATGAATGGGTTTCGTGTTTCTTTGTAGTGGCGTTTTCCCTCTCAGCAGCGGGGACCAGCCTCTGGAACCATCAAACCCTCTCGACACTAATCCAATAACCCACCTACGCTGCTCTGTCGTCTGGGTGGGCCGTTGCATAATAGTAGGAGAATGGCCAACCCCAGATGCCCCTGGTGACGTGATGGGTTGGGTTGGGGGGTGGGGGGGGGGGGGGACGACGACGACTGGGTATTTTTAGCCCCGGAGAACACATGTGCGGTAGAGCGGGCTAGGTGGAGAGCTAGAGAGAGAGAGAGAGGGAGAGGGAAAGAGGGATGTTGGCACAGTCCTTCCCTACTAATCCTTTGTGAGAGGCCAAGTTATCACTTAAATGACCAGATATGTAATTAAAGATATGGAGTTGACGGAACGTGAGGGAGATTGTGTCGGATCAGAGGGTTGACGGAAATAAAGGGATTAGAGTGGAGGGGGGGGCAGGGGGACTTGAGGAAAGGGAGGGGGGTGTGGATCGCATACCCGCCAAGGCCTCTGGTTACACTGGCCTCATACTGTAGTTTGTTGTTGTTGTTGACTTTTCAAAGAGGCACTGCCCCCCCCCCCCCCCCCCCCCCCCCCCTCCCTGTTCCAACCCTTTAAATGGAACTTCCTTCAACTCTAAATTTAAACACGGTTTAAACACTCACCCTCAATCCCTCTTTCCCCCACCCCTCCCCGCCCTCCCCCCTCACCCCTCCCCCCTCCCCCCTCACCCCTCTCCACCGGCACCAGTGCAGAGTCTACTTTGGAAGGCAATCCCAAAGGGAACTATGCGTGGTGCAACCGTAGCCTGTGCACACAGTCTTTAGGGTCGTCTGGGCATCTGGCGCGAGCGGGCTACTCTCTACCCGTGTTCCTTATGTTCCTTATCTCATTCCCATCTCGTATGACATTTTACCCGTCCTAGTGGGATTTAGGGTTATTGAAGAAGTGAACTGTTGATGAGTGATATGTGTTTACTTCTATCTATTACAATGTGAATATGACCTATGGAAACTTTTTAATCTGACACTGGGATTTCGGCCAGCAAAAGCTTTTCTAAAGCGTGGTGGTGGGGTACCTTACTGCTATGAGCTCGGTCACAACATGAGCCAGACCATCTAGGTTGTGATCAGGTACATTGGAGAACAACGTAGGAAAGGGCTGGGACTGAATGGTCCACACCGATGGTTAATGCACTTAAATGACGTCTTACCAAAGCCTATCTCTCTTTCAATTACCACTGGCAGTAATCAATAATTATCAAAGGTAAGACCGGTTATTTTGTGTGTGCTAGTGTAAATCCATTGCAGATGAGCATTGCACAAGTGTGCACAGACCTGCTGGTTTTATTTAATTGTAGGTATTTTAGGTATTATTTAGACTTTGGTTTTTTGCATACAGCAAGTTACTGTGTTACTACAGCGTATTCTGTGTATGATGTTAACATGCCAATGTTAGCCTAATGCTTTATCATTTGTATCAAGTTAATGTCCATACAGTTTGGCCAGTGATGTTACCTTTTAATATTATTGGAGTAGCAGTTGCAACATCCATCAGTGAAGTGCTTTGGTTAATTTGACTTCCCGCCGGTGCCCCAATACTAAGAATAAGAATCCGTCTAGACGCCAATTATGGTTTCTGAGCCAAGAAATGTGGCCAGGGAGGTCCAGCCATCTGCAAAGGGTGAAACAAACGCATCAAATCTATATTCAGAAACCCTCTTGGATGCAGATTCACTGTTCACCTCCCAATCTGACGGCATTATCCTCTCCAGCCAGCAGGAAGTAGAAATAAACAGTTTTTCTCATGACTTCTAGCAGTCGTTGTCACCAAGATGAAAAGACAATGCAAGGAAGCTCCCCGCGAAAAGACAGCACATTGGTGTTTAGAGATCGCCTTCACATCTTAGAGTCCTGAAAGATCAAATCTTAGGGTCCCGAAATATTGCAACACGATTTGTTGATGTTCTTATGTGCCAACTGCCAGTGCTGCGTATTAGTTCCATGAACTTTCTTCACCTGTAACCTTGCACTGTGGCTAAAGCTTGGACCGAACATCTGTTCATCACATGGCCAGCAGAGGTCAAATGACATGCTCTGAAGTGTCCATGGTGCATTCATAGGGTACTGCATGTTCTCTTATCTACCTCGAGATGGCCAGCTTACCACAGCCTGCCACACTCTATCCTGCTGATTCCCTCACCCTTGCCTTGTCATGAGATCACTTTGTACAGAATGACCATAAGTCCGCCTTTGACAATAAAGCACTTTGGCTTCTTGTTTGTAATGCAGGTTACAAGAACACGGAGGACTCCACGGAGAAGACGTCGATGGCTGACCATGGAGACAGCCGGCTGATATTCGTCAACCAGCAACAGTATACAAAGTTCTGCAGCAACAGAGTCAGGTGAGAAGCGGTCTGAAATATGATGCTCATGCAGTTGTACTATATTGATCAAGGAACCAGTGTGACGCATGAAACAGTATTCAGGGATATATATGGCTATGGAACATCTATACTCTTATAGTTCGTCTCGGGTCAAATACACCATAGTCTGTAAGTCACAAACTGTAAACTATAACTGTGAAAGCTTCCTTTGGATGGTGATAACGCAAAACTCCTGTGCTATGTTCATTTCTATGCAAGCCACAAACCACATGTCTTTAGACCGTTCTTTGGCCTCTCCAGATAAAGAGACCGTGGCAGTTCCAAGACTTATCTCTGTGTCATCAGAAGAGGTTTGCAGGAAAAACTGAACTCATACATACCCTGTCCCATATCACATGGCCCACAACGCTAGCTGCTAGCATGTTTGACTGGCAGTTGGAAAGGCACCACTTTATTTATTTTATCACAGCTAATTTCACCATTTCTCGCTTAACTTTTATTAGCCAAATACCAATTTCTGATCACCGGACCAATTTCTCTGATCTGCGTGTGATTGATATTGGGACGTTGGGATCGAGCCGGTGTCCAGTTTGAAGAGATATTCGCACATTGTCTTTTACAGCCTGATAGAATTGTCACATGGAGCTGGTGAGTAGGGGTTTCCATCCTGGAAGGTGACAGAAATAGAGTGCATAGCAATGGCCCAAGGACAACCTTAGTCATAAATCATCCAGCAACAGCCTCTGGCCATAACGCACACCGGCGGCTTCCCCTTTCAGGATTATTGTTTAATTATATACACACCCTATATATATATATATATATATATATATATATCTATATATATATATATACTAGTATATCATCATACTATATCTTTTGTTCTGTGGTGGTGACGCATCATGTCTATCTGGTCGTCTTTGGGTGCTGCTATTGTTAAACCTGAATTTGGTAACCAAGACGCATTCTGTCACTGGTGTCAGTGTTTCCCCCACGGTGTGACCCCTCACTTTTAACCCCGGCCCGCCCTCTCGCTCTCTGCTTCTCCCTCCACAAGTCCTCAGAGACTAATAAAAACGGGCCAAATGTAGTTATCAGCGGTGAGGCTGCCACTCCATGGCTCTCCCTCACACACACACGCCTGCTCCTTTGCGTCCTCCAACGGGGTCCCTCGGCCGAGGCCTCGCTGTCACACGCGGGTCAGGTCCGCACGGGGCGAGAGGAGTGGATGGGACAGCAGTGGGTTGTCTGCATCTTTTTCCGCCCGAGCCGTGTGTGTGTCTGGCGGCGGTGCGTGAGGGGAGCCTGCAGCTGCCTTAGCGCTGGAAGGTCAGGTCCCGACGGACCGGATGTGATAGTACGCATTCCCGATGCATGAGCCGCTCTGAAAAGGGAGGAACACAAATCCTGGAACACACAGATGGCAAAGGAAGAAGGTACAGCAGAAGGGGAGCTTTGGGGAAGAGGGAGAACATGGCGATGGTTGGGTGGGTTGACACCACGTGTCGTTGACCCTTTGTTGAAGAATTATTCACGTGGTTTAGATGGGAGCTGCAAGACTAGATCGAGAAGTAGTCATTAAGGCCCAATCCCATTTCTACCCCTTACCCCTCCCCCTTGTTTTGAAGGGGTAAGGGGAAGGGGTAAGGGGTAGAAATGGGATTAGGGGATTGGGCCAAAGACTCTGGAATGAGGTCTTTATACAAATGAATTAGATGGTTGAGTTGGCGGTGATGTTGCTGGTTGTCCTCGAATCTTTCCAAAGCTCTGTATTTTGTTTAGAATTTGATCTTCATTTCATTCTTACTTTGCCTTTATTATTTTTTTAGAAGTGTCCACCCGATAATTAGTGATACATCAATGTAGTGTGTGACTAAGGGAGGGTGAGTAATATATTCAGTTTTGTCAAATCAATCATTTTATCATACATATTTCGGATGTAAAGCTTTCCTGTGACAACTACAAATTGTAGCACAAGACAAGATCTTTAGAAGGCCGGTTTTATGCTGACACACACAGCCATAAACACAACACAATATGCCCACAAACAGAGGTCCAGGTTATAGCAGTAAGTAATGGTACCACTGACAGATGCATGGGTAGTTTATCAAGGTGTGAACGAATAAAGGCCGGTCCAACCAGTCCCTCATCTTGACTTGGGTCTCTGTTGAGTTGTCCATAACTATAATGATGACGAGGGGCTTGCATTTAGGTGGGAAAAATACAGACTGAAAATATACTTCATATAAAAATCAATATCCAGACCTGTCCAAGTCCTTTCGCTATAAAGAACTGCACTGCGAGTTTTTTGTTTTATTTTCACAGCTATACTCTTTCTGCTTCCCTTTGACAATGTTTGACGTGGACAGTTTGGACACACCCACGAATCCAATGGAACGTACCTGATGGCATTATGTAACTCAGCCAGCACTCACGTAGCAGTTTATCGGATTAAGGTAACTCTTTATTTAGTGGTTGGCTCAGAGATTGCACCGGAGCGGGAGGTGGCAGCACTCTGTGCCTCATGCTGGCCTGCAGGCTGGATACGGGCAGCAGCAGGGCTGATTCATCATCAACGATTAGGCCCAAGCAGCTCTTCCTACCCCGGGAGGAATAGTTAGGGATTAGGCCGACGACAAATGATTCCCCCTTAGACCACGGTACAAAAACACGCAAAGGACGCTGGACGGACAGATGCATTAATCTCAAAGGTCAATGGTGATTTGTGACAGACACTGAGATGAGATTAGAAAGGGATAGCTAGAGCCTATCCCTCCACAGGTAGCCACAATCCCGTCACACATCCATTCATTTATTTCTGTGTTCGTGTGTCCCTGGAGGACCACCATATGCAGGCATGCTGTCCATGTGGTCCTGCCCATCAGGACTAATCATGTTAGGCTACCACATCAGTCAAGAAGGATAATCTGAAAGAGATAAAAACGACTTTGCTTGGCTTCAAGCGCGTGTGCTTGACTGTTTGTTCATACACACTTATGAGATGGCAAAGCGCTGCCTGTGGCTTGGTTTAAATCAAGGTGTGTGTATATATATATATCTCCCCCTAAAGTGCCTGTTCTGACCGGCCCTTTAACACAGCTGTAAATCATGCTGCTGTAAACCTAATCCAAGCTCCAATCAGCGCTCCAGCCTCAGCCCTCACCCCTACCCTCCATTCCTGGCACCGGCCCTCACGTCTGGGCCTCCCGTCAGCCAGCGTCCCTCTGCCGCTGCCTGGCTATCCCCTAGCTCCCAGGTTTCCTCTGATTATTCTTTATGGTCATTCAGTCTACCGGCCCCTGCCACCACACATCCATCACCAACACCCACACACACAGACTTCACAAACATACACACAAACACACACACAGCCTTCGGCCTGTTGCAAATGTTTTAAATAGTATAAATTAATTGAATGCCTGTGTATTGAATTACATCAGCTTTTTACCACCCATTCTATGAAATGGGAACCAATGTGTGGTTTGACAATGCCAGTATTCCCAATTCACCTCCTACTCTGTTGTAACCGGGTGTGACTTGTGGTCAACCTCAGGAAGTGTTCCTTTAGTTAACATGTCGTCTGTTTCCCTTTTGCCTTCTCTCTCTTCCTCCAACGCCGCCGTCCCCAACCTGATCCCGGGGCCTGCAGCACGGCCAAGTACAACCTCCTCACCTTCCTCCCCCGCTTCCTATACTCCCAGTTCAGGAGGGCGGCCAACTCCTTCTTCCTCTTCATCGCTCTCCTGCAGGTAAGGCGCAACAGTGACGTGCGGCCTCGCGAACAAGGTCGATTTAGCGCCCCGGGATATCTGTTATAGACGATACCCGGGTACGGGATTAGAGTATAGCCTTGGCGTTAACATTGCGAACGACGTTGTTTATTTTTTAATCGCCTTCTGCCTCGTCCTTGACGTGATCTCCACATGTCAAGGCTCTATTGTATTCTAATCATGCATACGTTATGGCAAACACACACACACACACACACACACACACACACACACACACACACACACACACACACACACACACACACACACACACACACACACACACACACACACACACACACCCTGTGCCGTTGTATTATCTTTATGAATAATGCATGTTTATGGGGGCCCTCTCCATGAGAGCCTCGATTTGACGACGGGCTCAGGATATATATATTATACCATACATAATGTGGTGAGGAAATGCATTGGTTGCAGTAAGTGGACAATATTTCATTTGCTGTTCAGTGCCCAGTGTGTGACAGGGCTGTACTGTACAAACCATGAAGTGCATAAACATACCGGTATGAGTACATGTGTTGCAGGGACCAGCCCAACCTTCCTGGCCACAAGCTGATACACACACATTAGCTGTTTCTTAAAGATGATCTGATCCAAACAAATGAATAACAAATTCGTCGTTGACGAATACATACTCAACAAGTTGTGTGTATACACATCCACACTTATGACCGCATTGCAGGGGAAACCACAAAAGGGATTTTTAGTCGACAATCACCATAAACCTAATCATGGAACTTTTGGGAGTTCTTCTGGGTTTACTCCTCCTCCACCACCACCACCACCACCACCACCTGTGATCCCAGTTAAGAGCACTTAAGTCCCCCGCGCCCACTCCTCCATCGATCGCAGGGGCGCACACTCAAAACGAGCCCGAACTCATGTGCCAGCCAGGAGAGAGAAGCCTTCAAATGCCCCCCGTGTGTGTCTCTGGCCACGTTGCTAGCAGCCCTTCCACGTGACGCCGGGGTAGGCCGTTGAGTGGGCCAGGCCCCCCCCCCCCCCCACCCAGCGACCTTGCAGCCCGCCTGCCTTTGAAGAGCGCAGTGTTCGTTACCTGTTGTGTCACCACGGCAACAATGAATAAACATGTATGCTAATTAGGAGAGGCGACTTTTAATTCATTTATTATTCATTTTAGCTCTTCTTTATAGTTTGCTGTCCTGTGAGACCGTGTTTGGCAGTGGCTGGCTCTGCGAATTGTAGCTATCTGATCATTATGGTGCATGTGCACGTCGATTAGTGGGTATTTAAAAAGTGTTTTGGGGTTTACAATTTTGGTTTGGTTTCTATTTCTAAAGGTTGATTTGTACAAAGAGAATGGCTCCCTGATTCATACATAAATGCATATAAATAATGGCAATTACAATATACCTCAAGGGAATGCCAGAATCCTTTTTTAGATAGTATCACAACCTTTTAATTTGATCATGTTGAAAAGGCTTTTAATGTGGTGATACTATATAATTTGTACCGGTTCATGTACTTCTTCATGGCTCGAAGA